>NC_137839.1:79074216-79106716 GCF_948465745.1 Chenopodium album | reverse complement strand
GAGGCTTTATTTTCACTTTTTCTCTTTTTGAAAATTGGACTTGTACGCAATGGACTTTTGCTTTTGAATAATAGTCTTCTTAGGTAATAATGGTATGCACGGTTTGAGATTACGTTTGGTTGATTCAAGGATAAAGCATTCTAAGATAGTTGTCTAGAACTAGGGGGATCATGAAACCAGATTCTACTCGTTTGTGGCATGTTGGTAGTTGCTCCCTATCTTTGATTTGACACCCTTAGTGAGTCTTTTCTACAACCATGTGAGATTTATATTTGTTCAAGCTTTCATCATACTCTTGCATGAGCAGCATGGATCCTTGATTTTCGCAAACCTAATCTAGAATCTTAACGTATGATTCCTAAGACCGTGACCGAACTACCTGAGGAGGACAAAGGCAATTTTTCGGGGAGGTATTTTTCTCTTTCTAGGATAGTCCCTTTTTGGTTTGGGATGCATTTGCCTACTTGTTACCCCTTTGAACCCTTTTCCCTCTTTTCAAGCCGCATAATTAGATATCTTGAGCCTTTTGTTTCGTTCTTTTTTTTTTTTTGGTTTTTGTGAAGCAAGGGTCAATGTTTGGTGATTGTGGTCTATGAAGTTGGGGTTTGGTTCGAATTGGTACACATAATTGAGTTGTTTATATTTGGTAAATAATGGCAAATGCTTATGTAAAAGCCGTCCTTAGTAAAAAAGGCAAGGACTAATGCTTTTAAGGAGTTCAAGGAAATTCAAACAAATTTATAAATGAGAAAATGCAAAAAAAAAAAAAAAAAAAAAAAAAAAAAAATTCAAGTGTCTTTCTCCTCTCTATGCATTGAGGACAATGTTTCTTTTAGCTTGGGGGGAAAGCGCTTGCGCTTTTTGTTCTAATGATTGTAGATTGTTGCTTTGAATAAGCTAGGGGGTGTTAATACGTTTTTGTTTGGTGATTACTTAAGTTTGGTGTTGAGATTTGGCCGGTCTTTGCTTCACAATTTAAGATAACCAGCAAATTTTAAATTTTAGCATACCTTAACCCTTCTTGCCTTGCGTTACAACCTTGGGGAAGACCTTTGGACCTAGGAGTTGAGTCTTTCATCGGTGGAGGGAATCATAGGTTGTAGACTAAGGAAAGGGGATGCGAAATCAAGATGTCGAGTAGCCCAAAAATTTGATCTTTTTCCGGTTCCTTCGCGGAATCTATAAGATGCTCACTAAGGGGAGACATGAGATTAGTAGGGGGAACGCGGTAAGACCGTTTGGGATGAAAGTGGAATGTGATAACTAGTTCCTATGCTTAGCATATTTATGTTTCAATCAACCTTAGGTATCTTATAACGTGCATACCATAATTCTCTTTAGAAAGGTTGTTTTTCATTTGAATTATAATCTCTTTGTAAAGTCCATTTCGTAAAGATTTTGTTTCCTTTTTCCTCTTTCTTTTCCTTCTCTGGTTTGCCTCTTGGGGGTTTGGTGGAGAGTTATGGGTAAACTCTTAGGATACCCTTACGAGAGCATCACTCGTCCTCTAGAGCGATCTAGGGGTTTAAATGGCTTGTTGTAGCTAAAAACAACCGTGATTCCTACGACAGTGAGTCTTAGTGTAAATTCTCGCCCCTCTTTTTCTTTTTGCTTTGAATAAGCCCTTCTTATTCCTTTTTAGCCTTTGTTTTGCTCGGGACGAGCAAAAGTCTAGCTTGGGGGAATTTGATGAGTGTCATTTATGGCACTCATAGGGTAGTCTTTTAGGGTTATTTCTTTCCCTTTTTCATGCTTTCTTCTCTTATTTTTGGTCCTTTTTCCTTAGGTTTCTCTTTCTCCTCTTTTCTTTATGGTTCTCGTGTTTTCCTCGTGTTTTCCTTTTATTTGGCTCTTTTTCCTTTTATTTCCTTTCTTTGTTTGCTTGTGTAGGTATTTGGAAAATCACCTTTGCAAAGGAATCAAGTTGGGGCCTTAATGATCAAGTACGGAAGAAGCATTTGGCTAGAGAGGGCTTAGAGAGGCCTTGGAGAGGCCTCGGAGAGGTCTCCAAGGTATTTCCAGCAGGCCGCGGGCGCGGGTCAGTGGAGCCGCGGGTGCGGGCTTAAGAAGAGCAAATTGCAAGATTTTGGCAGGAGCTCCCCGCGGTTGCCCCGCGGGCTCTCCGCGGGCGCGGGAAATCTGGAGAGGGCGCTCCTTCTCAGAGAGACCGCGACCCCCTGATTGAGTTTTGGGAGCAGGGGATTGGCCGCGGGCACGACATCTTTGGCCGCGGGCGCGGGTCCATCTTGCCGCGGGCGCGGGTGCTGCCCAGAAAGCCCGCGGAGGGTTCCGTACCCATTTCTCCGCGGCCACGGATTCATCGAGAGAGACCGCGGGATTTGCCGGTTTCTTCTTTACCTATAAATAGAATTGTAATTCCTTTTTAAAGGGAACTTTTTGATAATTTTTCATTAGCTTAGTTTTAGAGAGAGAATCTAGAGAGAAGTTAGAGAGAAGTTCTTGGTTTTGGATTTGTAACTCAACATTTGATCAATCAAGTTTGGAATTCTTCATTTTTAATCATCAATATTAGTGAGAATCTCTTCCTTCTTTCATCTTTTACTTACTTGCTATTTGATTTTTGCTTGTTGCTTGTTCTTCTTGGGATTTGAATTTGATATTGTTGATTATTTTGATTTCTCTTAGATTTTGATATAGAAATGAAGATTAAAGCAATTTCTAGTTATTTGTTCTTGAATTTCACCATGATTAGTGAGTAGATTAGTTGCTAGGGAAAGGGGGAAGCATGTTTGATTAATGAAATTGCTAGTTGATGCTCTTTGATTGATTGATTTGTTGCAATTAAATTGGTTGACATAGTTTTGCATGTGATTGATTAGACTAGGAGTGATCAACCTATAAGATTAATCTAGATTGCATTGCAACTCTTAATGACATGAACAATCGAATTGAAAGTTGCTCTAATTGATTGGGTTTGCTTGTGATCCTTCTTGATTTGCCTTTCATAGTGACACCTAGATTGGCCTATAGGAGATAGCATTTGAACTTTCTTGATTGCTACTATTGTTTGTCCATTTCAATACTTGAATTAATTGATTGAGCTCTAAACTAGCATTATCATTGAACTTGCATGTGGAACCCATATCCCTAGTGTCTAGACCTTTGTTTTACTTGATTAGACTTGTTTTAGTTTACCATAGCGCCAACCATAATCTCAACTCCATCTTCGAGGTAGCTTGACTTAGACTCTAGTTTTCATCATTGCATTCCCTAGGGATCGACCCTTAACTTGCCCTATATTCATATAAGGTTGGTTAGGTGTTTACAAATTTTGTTTGACCGAGGGAAGATTAGATAACGACCTAGTTTTCCCCTTGTCAAAATGGCGCCGTTGCCGGGGAATGCTATTGGTGCTTAGCTTTTGTTGTTGAGTCTACTTCATTTTAATTGAAAAAAAAATACAAAAAGATTTTGTTTCTTTAGGCTACACTTGTAGCCGTGCTACTAATATTTTCTTTGAAGTTTTGCATGCATAGAGCTCGTGATCGATCCATTGTGCCTTTTGACCCGGAAATTGAAAGGACTCTCTCAAGGAGAAGTATAGCTAATCGATTCACCTTGGGGTATAGTTCTTCAAGTGAAGAAGAGATTGAAGAAGAGCAAGGCATGGGAGAAAATCCGAGAGTGGCCTTGAAGGAGCTAGGAATACCCGGTGCTTATAGGTTTGAGAGCGGCATAGCTCCGCCTACAACACCGGCAAATGACTTCGAGATTCGGCCGGCCATGATCACCTTAATTGAGAGGAGGCAATATAGTGGGGCTAAGAATGAGAGCCCGTTGAACCATCTTAAAGAATTTGAAAAATATTGCAACACCATCAAAGTCAACGGAGTTTCTCAAGAGTTCATACGCCTCAAGTTGTTCCCCTTCTCTCTCATAGGAAGATCCTTAGAGTGGCTAGATAAAGAAGTGAAGCCCAACTCCTTGAGAACATAGGATGATGTTACAAAGGCCTTCTTGTCCCGCTTCTACCCTCAAAAGAAGACGGCGGAGGCAAGAGCCTTGATTCAAGGGTTCAAGCAAAGGCCAAATGAAAGCCTTTATGAAGCATGGGAGAGATACAAAGAGTATCAAAGGGAGTGCCCTCACCACGGAATCCCAACATACCAAGTGGTCCAAATCTTCTATGGCGGTTTAAGTCCCCAAGGCAAGTCATGCCTTGATGGGGGGGGGGCCGGGGGTCCTATCATGAACAAGACCGAAGAAGAAGTGGTGGACATCATTGAGGACGTGGTGACGTACTATAGAGATTGGCAAGATGGGGAGAGAGACTCTTCAAGCAAGCAATCTTCATTGTACTCGGTAGACCATCTAAATGCGATCAACAACCTTTCCTCCCAAATGACAAACTTGGGAAAGGAGATGACCGCAATCAAAGCCAAGTTGGAGAGCACTTCTACTTCATCCCAAGCTTCGAATCTTCCCTCCCAATTTAAGGGGAGAGGTACTCCTTCTAACTCTCAACCCCCTCCCTCTTCACATAATATGCCTATGGGTTGTTTGTTTTATGATGCATGTGGATCGTATGATCATGACTCTAGTAATTGTCCTAATGAATGTGTTGATGAGTTTGATAACAATGAGAGTGAGCATGTGAATTATGTGTCAAATAATAATGCTCAAAGGTTTGATAATCAAAGAGGTCAATGGAATAGGAATTACCAAAACCAAGGCAATTTTGACAACTATAATCAAGGTGGTGGTCATATAAACCAAGGGAACCAAGGTTTTCGTGGTAGCTATAATAATCAAGGTTATAGTGGCCAAAATCAAAGCCAAAATTATGGTAATCAAAACCAAGGTTATGGAAATCACAACCAAGGTAGTGGTAACCATAATCAAGGTGGTGGTAACCATAATCAAGGTTATGGAAAAAATCAAAATAGGGGTACTTGGAACAACCAAGGGAAGGGCAATTTTCAAAATAATGCTCAAAGAGGTCCCCCACCCGGATTTGTTCCAAGGACTCAAGGAGAAAATTCCTATTCACAACCTTCTTCACCTAGGACCAATTTAGAAGAAATAATTGAGAATCAAACCAAGTTGTTGAACACATACATGGCCGTTAGTGATAAGAAGTTCAATGAAATGATGGCCCACAATAAAATGCTTGAAAATCAAATTTCTCAACTTGCTAATGCTTTGAAAGATCATGCAAGCCCTTCTTCTTTACCTTCCCAAGGTCTTGATCCCAAGAAACACGTGAATGCTATTGTTACTAGGAGTGGTAAGGTTCTTGAGGAGAGATTGCCTAGGAAGGGTGAGGATAAGGAGATTCCTAAGGAAGCCTTGGTTGAGAATGAGAGGGATAGGGCATCATTGGATGAGGTTGTGGTTGAGACACCTAGAGAGGTGAGAGTAGAGAAAGAAATTGTGAAACCCAAGCTCCCTTACCCACAAAAATTCATGAGACACAAATTGGATGAGCAATTTGGGAGATTCATTGATATGCTAAAACAACTTCATCTTTCTCTACCTTTTACCGATGTGATCAACCAAATGCCAAATTGTGCCAAATTCCTCAAGGACATTTTGAGTGGGAAAAGGACTTGTGAGGTTGTGGAAACTATCAATTTGACCGAAAATTGTAGTGCTATCATCATGAACAAAATGCCACCCAAATTGAAAGACCCCGGAAACTTCTCCATCCCTTGTGCCATTAACAAGATGCAAATTGATAATGCCTTATGTGACTTGGGAGCTAGTGTTAGCATAATGCCATATTCGGTTTATCAAAGGCTTGAACTAGGGGAACTCTTACCTTCTAACATTACCTTGCAATTAGCCGATAGGTCAATCAAGTTTCCAAAAGGTAAGGTAGAAGATGTTCCATTGAGGGTTGGGAAGTTTGTGTTCCCGGTGGATTTTATTGTGCTTGAAATGGATGAAGATGCTACCATTCCAATCATTTTAGGTAGACCCTTTCTTGCTACCTCGGGTGCTATGATTGATCTGAGGAGTGCAAAGATTTCCCTTAAGGAAGGAGATGAGGTCATTGAATTTGATTTGAATGAAAGCATGAAATATCCATCTTCTTCTCTAGAAAATTGCATGATGATTGATTCACTTGATCATGTTGTGTCTTCCATGCATGAGCACTTGCTCACCTCTAACGATGCTCTTGAGAATGTTTTGTTGAACAAGGACAAAGTAGGTACACCATGCAAGGAAGTGGCATTCTATGAAGAATTGCTTAATGGAAGCATGGAGGAAGTGGATGAGAAAATGTGCTTGAAAATCTCAAGCCAAGAGGCTTTGCAAGCGGCCACATCAAAGGAAGGTAATGGTGTGCCTATGGTAGAGCTCAAACCTTTACCATCACACCTTAGGTATGAGTTCTTGGGCCCTCATTCCACTTATCCCGTGATAGTTAGTGCATCCTTGAGCGTGAGCCAAGCTCAAGCGTTATGTGGTGTTTTGAGAAAGCACCAAGGTGCTTTGGGGTACACAATTGATGATCTTAAAGGTATAAGCCCCGCCTTGCGCCAACACCACATAACACTTGAGGAAGGCACCCTTCCTTCTATCGAACGACAAAGGAAACTACATCCCCAAATGGGAGAGGTAGTTAAGAAGGAGATCACCAAGCTATTAGATGCGGGAATCATATTCCCCATCTCTAGCTCAAGGTGGGTCTCCCCCGTGCATGTCGTTCCAAAGAAGGGGGGCATGACCGTGGTTGAGAATGAGAAGGGTGAGCTAATTCCAACTAGGACGGTCACGGGTTGGCGGATGTGTATAGACTATAGACGTCTAAACACATCCACCAAGAAGGATCACTTCCCTCTTCCATTTATTGATCAAATGCTTGAAAGACTAACAAGGCACAAGTTCTATTGTTTCTTCGATTGATATTCGGGATTCTTCCAAATCCCCATTCACCCCGATGATCAAGAGAAAACTACCTTCACATGTCCTTATGGGACCTTTGCCTATCGAAGAATGCCCTTTGGGTTATGCAATGCACCCGCTACATTCTAAAGGTGCATGATGAGTATTTTTGGGGATATGTTGGAGGAGGAAATGGAGGTCTTCATGGATGACTTTTTGGTGGGGGGTGTCTCATTTGAGGAGTGCCTTGTGAACCTTGAGAAGTGTTTGGAAAGATATGTTAAGGTCAATCTTGTTTTGAATTGGGAGAAATTCCACTTCATGGTGGAGGAAGGTATAGTGCTTGGGCACAAGATTTCAAATAGAGGCATTGAGGTGGATAAGGCAAAAATAGAAGTTATTGAGAAACTACCACCTCCGGTGAATGACAAGGGTGTGAGATCGTTCCTTGGTCATGCGGGTTTCTATAGAATATTCATCAAGGATTTTTCACTTATTGCTAAGCCCCTAAATGACCTTCTTCAAAAGGATGTTGAGTTAATTTTTGATGACAAATGCTTGAAGGCATTTGATAAATTGAAGAAGGCCCTTATCTCCACTCCTATTGTTCAAGCCCCAAGGTGGGATCTTCCTTTTGAATTGATGTGTGATGCAAGTGATTGGGCTATTGGAGTTTTTTTGGGACAAAGTGTAGACAAGAAGCTTCATGTGATTTACTATATGTCCAAGACACTCAATGGGGCTCAAAAGAACTACACAACAACGGAAAAGGAATTTTTAGCAATTGTGCACTCTTTTGAGAAATTCCGTTGTTACTTGTTGGGAGGCAACCCGGATTCTCATCTCATTTCTTTTTCCTTTCTTTTCTTTTATTTTCCTTGATTGGTTTTAATTGTATTTTTGAGTTAGTTTTGTGTTGTCTTGTAGGTCGCCCATTATCATCACTTGTTGGAAAAAAAAGGGGTTTGAAGAAAAGTTTAGAGTGCAGGGGAGAGGGCTCCCCGAGGGCAAGGAGAGACCTCGGGGGCAATTTCTCCTCTTGAGGCAAAATTGAAATGTCATTTCCAGGGACTTCCCGCGGTTGCCCCGCGGTCTCTCCGCGGGCGCGGGAGGTTCTGGAGAGGGCGCCTCATGTTTGGAGAGGGCGCGGGCCTCAATTCGACCAAATTTGGAACCCCATTCCAGGAAGTCCCCGCGGTCTCTCCGCGGGCGCGGAAGGTTTTGGAGCGGGCGCTGCATGTTTGGAGAGGGCGCGGCCTAAATTCAAACAAATTTGGAACCCCATTCCAGGGACTTCCCGCGGTTGCCCCGCGGTCTCTCCGCGGGCGCGGGAGGTTTTGGAGAGGGCGCGGCAAATCAGGAGAGGGCGCGGCCCCCATCAGGTATTAAAATTCTATAAATCCCAGGAAGTCCCCGCGGTTGCCCCGCGGTCTCTCCGCGGGCGCGACATTTTCGGGAGAGGGCGCGGCGATCTGGGTTTTAACCCGGGGCACGCTTCTCTTCTCTCTCTCTCCTCTCTTATTTCCTCCTCTTCTCCTTATTTTTCCCCTTTCTCTCTCTACCTCCTCTCAAACCCTAACCCCAAAACATCAATTTCTCACAAATTTCTTCACCTTTTGCCCAAATTTTTCACAATTTCTTCCATATTCCTCCATTTTCAACACTCCTCCTCTTCTTTCTCGTGCTTCTTTGGGAAATTTCGGGTCTTTGAAGTGCTTTGAGTTTAATTTGAGTCTCCAATCTTGGTATACTTCTAACCTTTGTAATATTTTTGTCAATTTCAATTGATTTCTTTACATTGGTTTGTTTACCTTGAATTTGAGCATGATTTTTGTGTTTTATGGTTGATTTATGGGAAAATTGGTATATTTGGGTGATTGTTACTTTTTCTTGTTGATTCATGATTATATTGTTAAATGATTGTTGACATTGTTGTTTGCTGTTGGATTTTGGTTGTTGTGTTGATTGGAACAGGTACCTTGTAGTTTGTGGTGGTTTCGTTGGATTTGTAAGGAGGTTTGTGAGTAATTTTTGGTGGAAGTTGTTTTGTTTGAGGGAGTTTGTTGTGTTCTTGTGAATTGTGTGAATTTTGTTAAAATGGATTTGATAAGAAGAGTCAAAAGTAGCAAGAAGCGCTCAAACCAATCCCCCGACCAATCTTCTCAAGGCCAATCCTCAAACCCTGAACCCCAACCGCATTCCACAACTCAAGATGATGCTCCTCCTCCTCCTTTACCCCCTCTCAAATTTTGGAACCGGTCTAAACAAACCCCCATCTATAACAAAATGAAAGACCGGAAGTTTAGACCCTCCCGGCATTACTTTCGTGAGGATATGGCCAAGTTAGGAATTGAAAATGACCTTGACATCCTTCTAGATAACCTAAGCTTGGGTGAGTTTCTAAAATCGGCCCCTAGAACCTATTTGGAGCCTTCCATTGAATTTTTCTCCACATTTGAGTTCAATAAGGTGGGGGAAACCGATTTTATTATTTCCTTCCAACTCTTCAATGTCAAACACACCATGAACCTAGCTGAGTTCAATGTAGCCCTTGGTTTCAACCCCAATGGTGATATCTTCGAGCTCCTTATCTCCCTAGTCCAATCTGAGTATAATGAGGTTTCTTGGTGGAGAACCATAGCCAACAAGAGGGAGTTTGATTCGAAAAAGTCTCTTGCTAGTGAGATTATCCATCCGACCCTTAGGATCCTTCATAGAATTCTTGGGTATTCGGTTTTTAATAAGCAAGATTTGGGGAAGTTGTCTCGAGAGGAGATTATGGTGTTATGGATGGCTACCAAGCCGGAGTTAGGGTCAAGGATTAATTTTGGCTATATCTTCATGAATTGTTGCAAGGATATAATGCATGGGGTCAAAACGGGGGAAATTCATTGTGGGGGCATGGTGACACGTCTTGTGTCGTATTTTAAGCAAGAAGGGTTCTTGAAGTCTTGCACTCCGGTTGGAAGGAGTGAAGACGTGTGGATTAGTTTGAAGCAAGTTAACACTTTACATTTCATAACTAGCACTAGGAGAATCGGCACCTACTCTTAGCTAGTGAGAAATACCCACCATTGCCTTCTCCCTAACCCGGCCACCGTTTGAAGCAAGTTAACACTTTACATTTCATAACTAGCACTAGGAGAACCGGCACCTACTCTTAGCTAGTGAGAAATACCCACCATTGCCTTCTCCCTAACCCGGCCACCACCTCCATCCTTCGTGAGGCTAGGAACATTTGGATGGTCCCTAGGGACAATGGGAGGATTGAAGATGAGATGGAGGAGGATGATGAGATTGATGGGGGTGATGAGAATGATGAGGAAGAGGAGGAAGGAGGAGGAGAAGAATATGATGAAGAGCAACAACAACCGCCACTACAACAACAGCATGAGCATTTTCATGATGATGCTCAAAGAAGAAGAAGAGAATGAAGACAACGACAACAACAACAACAAGGTTTCTAAGGAGATGCTTATCTCCGAGAGATGGAGGCCATGAGAGACCACATGGAGCGCATGCAATTGAGCATGCAAGGTATGTATTCGGACCACCAAACTTTGTCTTATCAAACTAGCGCATTGTTTGACACTAGTGTGCGTAGGGGGGAGGTCACACCTCCGGTCAACTACCCTTATGTGCCGCCCCAACAAGGGTCGGTACCTTCATGGGGTGGTGACAACCTCCCTACGTACCCATATTGGCCCGGGGTGGAGGACCCCGATGTGCCAAGGCGCGATTTCCCACCTTATGATTATAGGGTCTCGGGGGGGAGTGATTATCGGGGTGATCCCGCATATTACTATGTTCACCCCCATCACCTCGAGCCCCTTGTTCAGCCTGAGCCCTATGACCAATTAACCCGATCCCAACTTGACCTATTCCAGGGTCACTATGGTTTTCCTCCCGGTTACACCGGAGGTTGGGATATGGGTGATGATGGTGCCGGCCCTAGTGGCCAATAGTCCCCTTATGCATGTTTGTTTCCCTTTTTGTTCTCCCCTTTCCCTATTTTGCATGAGTATAGGCATCGCGGTCGATGCCTTCATTTTGTGAGGGGGGAGGGTCAAAAAGGATGTTTTATGTTGGTTTGGGGAGGCACCTGGGGCTCGGTGGGAAGTCTTTGATAAGGCTTTTGGTGGATTTTTGCTAATGGTCTCGTTGGTCTATTGCTTGTTGTTTTGTTTCATTTCTTGATGTTTTTGGGAGTTTCTTGAGAAGAAAAAATAAATAAATAAAAATTTTGATGATGATGGTTTCTCTAGGTCTTTGTATATAATTTGTATCTAAGTGTTTTATTGTTTGCTTTTGTTTGGAAGTTACTAACAATTTCATTTTGTATATATAGCCTTTTTCTTTAAATCACCTTGCTCGTAGCCTATGCTTTGGATTGCGGAACCTTTTGGAGATGCACGTTCCTACTCTTTGGGTACTTTAATTTAGAGCGGATGCTTGGTGAGGCCATTCTTATTTTACCTCTTTATTTTCACTTCTTCATTTTCTTGGTTGCTTAGATTAAGATTAGATTTAGAAGAAGTTGAACGGTTCGAGGATGTATGAATTTAACACCTAGTATGTTTGGGGTCTTTGGCGATGTGGCCATTAGACCGCTTGTATGTCGATTGGGATAAACGTGTTATGATTGCATCTTTTCCCTTTTCCTCTTTCCCTTTCTTGTCCTTGTCTAAGTTTTCCATCTTCGAAATTTCTTTTCTTTCCTTTTCTTTTAATCTTGTTTTTGTGCATAACTTTTTGAGGCTTTATTTTCACTCTTTCTCTTTTTGAAAATTGGACTTGTACGCAATGGACTTTTGCTTTTGAATAATAGTCTTCTTAGGTAATAATAGTATGCACGGTTTGAGATTACGTTTGGTTGATTCTAGGATAAAGCATGCTAAGATAGTTGTCTAGAACTAGGGGGATCATGAAACCGGATTCTACTCGTTTGTGGCATGTTGGTAGTTGCTCCCTATCTTTGATTTGACACCCTTAGTGAGTCTTTGCTACAACCATGTGAGATTTTTATTTGTTCAAGCTTTCATCATACTCTTGCATGAGCGGCATGGATCCTTGATTTTCGCAAACCTAATCTAGAATCTTAGCGTATGATTCCTAAGACCGTGACCGAACTACCTAGGGAGGACAAAGGCAATTTTTCGGGGAGGTATTTTTCTCTTTCTAGGATAGTCCCTTTTTGGTTTGGGATGCATTTGCCTACTTGTTACCCCTTTGAACCCTTTTCCCTCTTTTCAAGCCGCATAATTAGATATCTTGAGCCTTTTGTTTCGTTCTTCTTTTTTTTTTTGGTTTTTGTGAAGCAAGGGTCAATGTTTGGTGATTGTGGTCTATGAAGTTGGGGTTTGGTTCGAATTGGTACACATAATTGAGTTGTTTATATTTGGTAAATAATGGCAAATGCTTATGTAAAAGCCGCCCTTAGTAAAAAAAGGCAAGGACTAATGCTTTTAAGGAGTTCAAGGAAATTCAAACAAATTTATAAATGAGAAAATGCCAGAAAAAAAAAAAAAAAAAAAAAAAAAAACATAAAATTCAAGTGTCTTTCTCCTCTCTATGCATTGAGGACAATGTTTCTTTTAGCTTGGGGGGAAAGCGCTTGCGCTTTTTGTTCTAATGATTGTAGATTGTTGCTTTGAATAAGCTTGGGGGTGTTAATACGTTTTTGTTTGGTGATTACTTAAGTTTGGTGTTGAGATTTGGCCGGTCTTTGCTTCACAATTTAGGATAACCACCAAATTTTAAATTTTAGCATACCTTAACCCTTCTTGCCTTGCGTTACAACCTTGGGGAAGACCTTTGGACCTAGGAGTTGAGTCTTTCATCGGTGGAGGGAATCATAGGTTGTAGACTAAGGAAAGGGGATGCGAAATCAAGATGTCGAGTAGCCCAAAAATTTGATCTTTTTCCGGTTCCTTCGCGGAATCTATGAGATGCTCACTAAGGGGAGACATGAGATTAGTAGGGGGAACGCGGTAAGACCGTTTGGGATGAAAGTGGAATGTGATAACTAGTTCCTATGCTTAGCATATTTATGTTTCAATCAACCTTAGGTATCTTATAACGTGCATACCATAATTCTCTTTAGAAAGGTTGTTATTCATTTGAATTATAATCTCTTTGTAAAGTCCATTTCGTAAAGATTTTGTTTCCTTTTTCCTCTTTCTTTTCCTTCTCTGGTTTGCCTCTTGGGGGTTTGGTGGAGAGTTATGGGTAAACTCTTAGGATACCCTTACGAGAGCATCACTCGTCCTCTAGAGCGATCTAGGGGTTTAAATGGCTTGTTGTAGCTAAAAACAACCGTGATTCCTACGACAGCGAGTCTTAGTGTAAATTCTCGCCCCTCTTTTTCTTTTTGCTTCGAATAAGCCCTTCTTATTCCTTTTTAGCCTTTGTTTTGCTCGGGACGAGCAAAAGTCTAGCTTGGGGGAATTTGATGAGTGTCATTTATGGCACTCATAGGGTAGTCTTTTAGGGTTATTTCTTTCCCTTTTTCATGCTTTCTTCTCTTATTTTTGGTCCTTTTTCCTTAGGTTTCTCTTTCTCCTCTTTTCTTTATGGTTCTCGTGTTTTCCTTTTATTTGGCTCTTTTTCCTTTTATTTCCTTTCTTTGTTTGCTTGTATAGGTATTTGGAGAATCACCTTTGCAAAGGAATCAAGTTGGGGCCTTAATGATCAAGTAAGGAAGAAGCATTTGGCTAGAGAGGGCTTAGAGAGGCCTTGGAGAGGCCTCGGAGAGGTCTCCAAGGTATTTCCAGCAGGCCGCGGGCGCGGGTCAGTGGAGCCGCGGGTGCGGGCTTAAGAAGAGCAAATTGCAAGATTTTGGCAGGAGCTCCCCGCGGTTGCCCCGCAGGCTCTCCGCGGGCGCGGGAAATCTGGAGAGGGCGCTCCTTCTCAGAGAGACTGCGGCCCCCTGATTGAGTTTTGGGAGCAGGGGATTGGCCGCGGGCACGGCATCTTTGGCCGCGGGCACGGGTCCATCTTGCCGCGGGCGCGGGTGCTGCCCAGAAAGCCCGCGGAGGGTTCCGTACCCATTTCTCCGCGGCCACGGATTCATCGAGAGAGACCGCGGGATTTGCCGGTTTCTTCTTTACCTATAAATAGAATTGTAATTCCTTTTCAAAGGGAACTTTTTGATAATTTTTCATTAGTTTAGTTTTAGAGAGAGAATCTAGAGAGAAGTTAGAGAGAAGTTCTTGGTTTTGGATTTATAACTCAACATTTGATCAATCAAGTTTGGAATTCTTCATTTTCAATCATCAATATTAGTGAGAATCTCTTCCTTCTTTCATCTTTTACTTACTTGCTATTTGATTTTTGCTTGTTGCTTGTTCTTCTTGGGATTTGAATTTGATATTGTTGATTATTTTGATTTCTCTTAGATTTTGATATAGAAATGAAGATTAAAGCAATTTCTAGTTATTTGTTCTTGAATTTCACCATGATTAGTGAGTAGATTAGTTGCTAGGGAAAGGGGGAAGCATGTTTGATTAATGAAATTGCTAGTTGATGCTCTTTGATTGATTGATTTGTTGCAATTAAATTGGTTGACATAGTTTTGCATGTGATTGATTAGACTAGGAGTGATCAACCTATAAGATTAATCTAGATTGCATTGCAACTCTTAATGACATGAACAATTGAATTGAAAGTTGCTCTAATTGATTGGGTTTGCTTGTGATCCTTCTTGATTTGCCTTTCATAGTGACACCTAGATTGGCCTATAGGAGATAGCATTTGAACTCTCTTGATTGCTACTATTGTTTGTCCATTGCAATACTTGAATTAATTGATTGAGCTCTAAACTAGCATTATCATTGAACTTGCATGTGGAACCCATTTCCCTAGTGTCTAGACCTTTGTTTTACTTGATTAGACTTGTTTTAGTTTACCATAGCGCCAACCATAATCTCAACTCCATCTTCGAGGTAGCTTGACTTAGACTATAGTTTTCATCATTGCATTCCCTAGGGATCGACCCTTAACTTGCCCTATATTCATATAAGGTTGGTTAGGTGTTTACAAATTTTGTTTGACCGAGAGAAGATTAGATAACGACCTACTTTTCCCCTTGTCAAACACATTCAAACAAAGCAAACAGAATCAAACGAAGCTAATTGCATTCAAACAAAGCTAATTGATTCAATTCAAAGCAAAACTCATTCAAACAAAGCTAATTCAATCAAACAAAGCTAATTGCATTCAAACAAAGCTAATTGAATCAATTCAAAGCTAAACACATTCAAACAAAGCTAATTGAATCAATTCAAAGCTAAACACATTCAAACAAAGCTAATACAATCAAACAAAGCTAATTGCATTCAAACAAAGCTAATTGAATCAATTCAAAGCTAAACACATTCAAATAAACAAAGCTAATTGAATCAAACGAAGCTAACTGCATTCAAACAAAGATAATTGATTCAATTCAAAGCTAAACACATTCAAACTAAGCTAATTGAATCAATTCAAAGCTAAACACATTAAAACAAAGCTAATATAATCAAACGAAGCTAATTGCATTCAAACAAAGGTAATTAATTCAATTCTAAGCTAAACACATTCAAACAAAGCTAATTGAATCAATTCAAAGCTAAACTCATTCAAACAAAGCTAATTTAATCTAACAAAGTTAATTGCATTCAAACAAAGCTAATTGAATCAATTCATAGATAAACACATTCAAACAAAGCTAATTGAATCAATTCAAAGATAAACATATTCAAACAAAGCTAATACAATCAAACAAAGCTAATTGCATTCAAACAAAGCTAATTGAATCAATTCAAAGCTAAACACATTCAAAGAAAGCTAATTCAATCCAACGAAGCTAACTGCATTCAAACAAAGGTAATTGATTCAATTCAAAGCTAAACATTTTCAAACAAAGCTAATTGAATCAATTCAAAGCTAAACACATTCAAACAAAGCTAATAGAATCAAACGAAGCTAATTGCATTCAAACAAAGGTAATTAATTCAATTCTAATCTAAACACATTCAAACAAAGCTAATTGAATCAAGTCAAAGCTAAACACATTCAAACAAAGCAAATAGAATCAAACGAAGCTAATTGCATTCAAACAAAGCTAATTGACTCAATTCAAAGCTAAACTAATTCAAACAAAGATAATTCAATCAAACAAAGCTAATTGCATTCAAACAAAGCTAATTGAATAAATTCAAAGCTAAACACATTCAAACAAAGCTAATTGAATCAATTCAAAGCTAAACACATTCAAACAAAGCTAATACAATCAAACAAAGCTAATTGCATTCAAAAAAGCTAATTAAATCAATTCAAAGCTAAACACATTAAAACAAAGCTAATTTAATTAAACGAAGCTAACTGCATTCAAACAAAGGTAATTGATTCAATTCAAAGCTAAACACATTCAAACAAAGCTAATTGAATCAATTCAAAGCTCAACACATTCAAACAAAGCTAATAGAATCAAAAGAAGCTAATTGCATTCAAACAAAGCCAATTGATTCAATTCAAAGCTAAACACATTCAAACAAAGCTAATTGATTCAATTCAAAGCTTAACACATTAAAACAACTCTAATAGAATCAAACGAAGCTAATTGCATTCAAACAAAGGTAATTGATTCAATTCTAAGCTAAACACATTCAAACAAAGCTAATTGAGTCAATTCAAAGCTTAACACATTCAAACAAAGCTAATAGAATCGAAAGAAGCTAATTGCATTCAAACAAAGCTAATTGATTCAATTCAAAGCTAAACTCATTCAAACAAAGCTAATTCAATCAAACAAAGCTAATTGCATTCAAACAAAGCTAATTGAATCAATTCAAAGCTAAACACATTCAAACAAAGCTAATTTAATCAATTCAAAGCCAAACACATTCAAACAAAGCTAATACAATCAAACAAAGCTAATTGCATTCAAACAAAACTAATTGAATCAATTCAAAGCTAAACACATTCAAACAAAGCTAATTGAATCAAACGAAGCTAACTGCATTCAAACAAAGGTAATTGATTCATTTCAAAGCTAGACACATTCTAACAAAGCTAATTGAATAAATTCAAAGCTCAACACATTCAAACAAAGCTAAGAGAATCAAACGAAGCTAATTTTATTCAAACAAAGGTAATTGATTCAATTCTAAGCTAAACACATTCAAACAAAGCTAATTGAATTAATTCAAAGCTAAACATATTCAAACAAAGCAAATAGAATAAAACGAAGCTAATTGCATTCAAACAAAGCTAATTGATTCAATTCAAAGCTGAACTTATTCAAACAAAGCTAATTCAATCAAACAAAGCTAATTGCATTCTAACAAAGCTAATTGAATCAATTCAAAACTAAACACATTCAAACAAAGCTAATTGAATCAATTCAAAGCTAAACACATTCAAACAAAGTTAATACAATCAAACAAAGCTAATTGCTTTCAAATAAAGCTAATTGAATCAATTAAAAGCTAAACACATTCAAACAAAGCTAATAGAATCAAACGAAGCTAATTGCATTCATACAAAGGTAATTGATTCAATTCAAAGCTAAACACATTCAAACAAAGCAAAGTCAATCAAACAAAGTAATTGCATTCAAACAAAGCTAATTGAATCAATTCAAATCTAAACACATTCAAACAAAGCTAATTGATTCAATTCAAAGCTAAACACATTCAAACAAAGTTAATACAATCAAACAAAGCTAATTGCTTTCAAACAAAGCTAATTGAAACAATTCAAAGCTAAACACATTCAAAAAAAGCAAATAGAATAAAACGAAGCTAATTGCATTCAAACAAAGCTAATTGATTCAATTCAAAGCAAAACTCATTCAAACAAAGCTAATTCAATCAAACAAAGCTAATTGCATTCAAACAAAGCTAATTGAATCAATTCAAAGCTAAACACATTCAAACAAAGCTAATTGAATCAATTCAAAGCTAAACTCATTCAAACAAAGCTAATACAATCAAACAAAGCTAATTGCTTTCAAACAAAGCTAATTAAATCAATTCAAAGCTAAACACATTCAAACAAAGCTAATTGGTTCAAACAAAGCTAACTGCATTCAAACAAAGGTAATTGATTCAATTCAAAGTTAAACACATTCAAACAAAGCTAATTGAATCAATTCAAAGCTAAACACATTCAAACAAAGCTAATAGAATCAAACAAAGCTAATTGCATTCAAACAAAGGTAATTAATTCAATTCTAATCTAAACACATTCAAACAAAGCTAATTGAATCAATTCAAAGCTAAACACATTCAAACAAAGCAAATAGAATCAAACGAAGCTAATTGCATTCAAACAAAGCAAATTAACTCAATTCAATGCTAAACTCATTCAAACAAAGATAATTCACTCAATCAAAGCTAATTGCATTCAAACAAAGCTAATACAATCAAACAAAGCTAATTGCATTCAAACAAAGCTAATTGAATCAATTCGAAGCTAAACACATTCAAACAAAGCTAATTAAATCAAACGAAGCTAACTGCATTCAAACAAAGGAAATTGATTCAATTCAAAGCTAAACATATTCAAACAAAGCTAATTGAATCAATTCAAAGCTAAACACATTCAAACAAAGGTAATTGATTCAATTCTAATCTAAACACATTCAAACAAAGCTAATTGAATCAATTCAAAGCTAAACACATTCAAACAAAGCAAATAGAATCAAACGAAGCTAATTGCATTCAAACAAAGCTAATTGACTCAATTCAAAGCTAAACTCATTCAAACAAAGATAATTCAATCAAACAAAGCTAATTGCATTCAAGAAAAGCTAATTGAATAAATTCAAAGCTAAACACATTCAAACAAAGCTAATTGAATCAATTCAAAGCTAAACACATTCAAACAAAGTTAATACAATCAAACAAAGCTAATTGCTTTCAAACAAAGCTAATTGAATCAATTAAAAGCTAAACACATTCAAACAAAGCTAATAAAATCAAACGAAGCTAATTGCATTCAAACAAAGGTAATTGATTCAATTCAAAGCTAAACACATTCAAACAAAGATAATTCACTCAAACAAAGCTAATTGCATTCAAACAAAGCTAATTGAATCAATTTAAAGCTAAACACATTAAAACAAAGCTAATTGATTCAATTCAAAGCTAAACACATTCAAACAAAGTTAATACAATCAAACAAAGCTAATTGCTTTCAAACAAAGCTAATTGAAACAATTCAAAGCTAAACACATTCAAAAAAAGCAAATAGAATAAAACGAAGCTAATTGCATTCAAACAAAGCTAATTGATTCAATTCAAAGCAAAACTCATTCAAACAAAGCTAATTGCATTCAAACAAAGCTAATTGAATCAATTCAAAGCTAAACACATTAAAACAAAGCTAATTGAATCAATTCAAAGCTAAACACATTCAAACAAAGCTTATACAATCAAACAAAGCTTATTGCATTCAAACAAAGCTAATTGAATCAATTCAAAGCTAAACACATTCAAACAAAGCTAATTGATTCAAACGAAGCTAACTGCATTCAAACAAAGGTAATTGATTCAATTCAAAGCGAAACACATTCAAACAAAGCTAATTGAATCAATTCAAAGCTAAACACATTCAAACAAAGCTAATAGAATCAAACGAAGCTAATTGCATTCAAACAAAGGTAATTAAATCAATTCTAATCTAAACACATTCAAACAAAGCTAATTGAATCAATTCAAAGCTAAACACATTCAAACAAAGCAAATAGAATCAAACGAAGCTAATTGCATTCAAACAAAGCAAATTAACTCAATTCAATGCTAAACTCATTCAAACAAAGATAATTAACTCAAACAAAGCTAATTGCATTCAAACAAAGCTAATACAATCAAACTAAGCTAATTGCATTCAAACAAAGCTAATTGAATAAATTCGAAGCTAAACACATTCAAACAAAGCTAATTGAATCAAACGAAGCTAACTGCATTCAAACAAAGGAAATTGATTCAATTCAAAGCTAAACATATTCAAACAAAGCTAATTGAATCAATTCAAAGCTAAACACATTCAAACAAAGCTTATAGAATCAAACGAAGCTAATTGCATTCAAACAAAGGTAATTGATTCAATTCTAATCTAAACACATTCAAACAAAGCTAATTGAATCAATTCAAAGCTAAACACATTCAAACAAAGCAAATAGAATCAAACGAAGCTAATTGCATTCAAACAAAGCTAATTGACTCAATTCAAAGCGAAACTCATTCAAACAAAGATAATTCAATCAAACAAAGCTAATTGCATTCAAAAAAAGCTAATTGAATAAATTCAAAGCTAAACACATTCAAACAAAGCTAATTGAATCAATTCAAAGCTAAACACATTCAAACAAAGTTAATACAATCAAACAAAGCTAATTGCTTTCAAATAAAGCTAATTGAATCAATTCAAAGCTAAACACATTCAAACAAAGCTAATAGAATCAAACGAAGCTAATTGCATTCAAACAAAGGAAATTGATTCAATTCAAAGCTAAACACATTCAAACAAAGCTAAGTCAATCAAACAAAGTAATTGCATTCAAACAAAGCTAATTGAATCAAGTCAAAGCAAAACACATTAAAACAAAGCTAATTGATTCAATTCAAAGCTAAACACATTCAAACAAAGTTAATACAATCAAACAAAGCTAATTGCTTTCAAACAAAGCTAATTGAAACAATTCAAAGCTAAACACATTCAAAAAAATCAAATAGAATAAAACGAAGCTAATTGCATTCAAACAAAGCTAATTGATTCAATTCAAAGCAAAACTCATTCAAACAAAGCTAATTCAATCAAACAAAGCTAATTGCATTCAAACAAAGCTAATTGAATCAATTCAAAGCTAAACACATTCAAACAAAGCTAATTGAGTCAAATCAAAGCAAAACACATTTAAACAAAGCTAATACAATCAAACAAAGTTAATTGCATTCAAACAAAGCTAATTGAATCAACTCAAAGCTAAACACATTCAAACAAAGCTAATTGATTCAAACGAAGCTAACTGCATTCAAACAAAGGTAATTGATTCAAGTCAAAGCTAAACACATTCAAACAAATCTAATTGAATCAATTCAAAGCAAAACACATTCAAACAAAGCTAATAGAATCAAACAAAGCTAAATGCATTCAAACAAAGGTAATTAATTCAATTCTAATCTAAACACATTTAAACAAAGCTAATTGAATCAATTCAAAGCTAAACACATTCAAACAAAGCAAATAGAATCAAACGAAGCTAATTGCATTCAAACAAAGCAAATTAACTCAATTCAATGCTAAACTCATTCAAATAAAGATAATTCACTCAAACAAAGCTAATTGCATTCAAACAAAGCTAATACAATCAAACAAAGCTAATTGCATTCAAACAAAGCTAATTGAATCAATTCGAAGCTAAACACATTCAAACAAAGCTATTTGAATCAAACGAAGCTAACTGCATTCAAACAAAGGTAATTGATTCAACTCAAAGCTAAACATATTCAAACAAAGCTAATTGAATCAATTCAAAGCTAAACACATTCAAACAAAGATAATAGAATCAAACGAAGCTAATTGCATTCAAACAAAGGTAATTGATTCAATTCTAATCTAAACACATTCAAACAAAGCTAATTGAGTCAATTAAAAGCTAAACACATTCAAACAAAGCAAATAGAAACAAACGAAGCTAATTGCATTCAAACAAAGCTAATTGACTCAATTCAAAGCTAAACTCATTCAAACAAAGATAATTCAATCAAACAAAGCTAATTGCATTCAAAAAAAGCTAGTTGAATAAATTCAAAGCTAAACACATTCAAACAAAGCTAATTGAATCAATTCAAAGCTAAACACATTCAAACAAAGTTAATACAATCAAACAAAGCTAATTGCTTTCAAACAAAGCTAATTGAATCAATTAAAAGCTAAACACATTCAAACAAAGCTAATAGAATCAAACGAAGCTAATTGCATTCAAACAAAGGTAATTGATTCAATTCAAAGCTAAACACATTCAAACAAAGCTAAGTCAATCAAACAAAGTAATTGCATTCAAACAAAGCTAATTGAATCAAGTCAAAGAAAAACACATTAAAACAAAGCTAATTGATTCAATTCAAAGCTAAACACATTCAAACAAAGTTAATACAATCAAACAAAGCTAATTGCTTTCAAACAAAGCTAATTGAAACAATTCAAAGCTAAACACATTCAAAAAAAGCAAATAGAATAAAACGAAGCTAATTGCATTCAAACAATGCTAATTGATTCAATTCAAAGCAAAACTCATTCAAACAAAGCTAATTCAATCAAACAAAGCTAATTGCATTCAAACAAAGCTAATTGAATCAATTCAAAGCTAAACACATTCAAACAAAGCTAATTGAATCAAATCAAAGCTAAACACATTTAAACAAAGCTAATACAATCAAACAAAGTTAATTGCATTCAAACAAAGCTAATTGAATCAACTCAAAGTTAAACACATTCAAACAAAGCTAATTGATTCAAACGAAGCTAACTGCATTCAAACAAAGGTAATTGATTCAAGTCAAAGCTAAACACATTCAAACAAAGCTAATTGAATCAATTCAAAGCTAAACACATTCAAACAAAGCTAATAGAATCAAACAAAGCTAATTGCATTTAAACAAAGGTAATTAATTCAATTCTAATCTAAACACATTTAAACAAAGCTAATTGAATCAATTCAAAGCTAAACACATTCAAACAAAGCAAATAGAATCAAACGAAGCTAATTACATTCAAACAAAGCAAATTAACTCAATTCAATGCTAAACTCATTCAAATAAAGATAATTCACTCAAACAAAGCTAATTGCATTCAAACAAAGCTAATACAATCAAACAAAGCTAATTGCATTCAAACAAAGCTAATTGAATCAATTCGAAGCTAAACACATTCAAACAAAGCTATTTGAATCAAACGAAGCTAACTGCATTCAAACAAAGGTAATTGATTCAACTCAAAGCTAAACATATTCAAACAAAGCTAATTGAATCAATTCAAAGCTAAACACATTCAAACAAAGATAATAGAATCAAACGAAGCTAATTGCATTCAAACAAAGGTAATTGATTCAATTCTAATCTAAACACATTCAAACAAAGCTAATTGAGTCAATTAAAAGCTAAACACATTCAAACAAAGCAAATAGAAACAAACGAAGCTAATTGCATTCAAACAAAGCTAATTGACTCAATTCAAAGCTAAACTCATTCAAACAAAGATAATTCAATCAAACAAAGCTAATTGCATTCAAACAAAGCTAATTGAGTAAATTCAAAGCTAAACACATTCAAACAAAGCTAATTGAATCAATTCAAAGCTAAACACATTCAAACAAAGCTAATACAATTAAACAAAGCTAATTGCATTCAAACAAAGCTAATTAAATCAATTCAAAGCTAAACACATTAAAACAAATCTAATTTAATCAAACGAAGCTAACTGCATTCAAACAAAGGTAATTGATTCAATTCAAAGCTAAACACATTCAAACAAAGCTAATTGAATCAATTCAAAGCTCAACACATTCAAACAAAGCTAATAGAATCAAACGAAGCTAACTGCATTCAAACAAAGCTAATTGATTCAATTCAAAGCTAAACACATTCAAACAAAGCTAATTGATTCAATTCAAAGCTAAACACATTAAAACCAAGCTAATAGAATCAAACGAAGCTAATTGCATTCAAACAAAGATAATTGATTCAATTCTAAGCTATACACATTCAAACAAAGCTAATTGAATCAATTCAAAGCTTAACACATTCAAACAAAGCAAATATAATCAAAAGAAGCTAATTGCATTCAAACAAAGCTAATTGATTCAATTCAAAGCTAAACTCATTCAAACAAAGCTAATTGCATTCAAACAAAGCTAATTGAATCAATAATTGACTATTAAAACAAAATTTTCAACACTTTTCTACCATTAAGGAAAAAATTGCCCACGAAAACCCCCAAATACTATTATTGTTGCAAGTATATTTAGACGGAGTGAAGAGGTATAAAAGGTATAAAAAGTGCGTATTAATACAATGGAGACAAAGGTAGTAAATAACTTTTTAAGGAATAATTCATATACTAACAATAAGGTATTTGCAAAGCTCATTTTATTACTTATCATTAGTTGTAAAGTAAATCCAAGAAAAATTTACAAATCGTGCATCGCACGGGCTAGTCGTCAACCTGGCAATCCATATAAGAGAGAGTATACTGGAAGAAGGGCCCACCCATATAATGAATTGACTATTGAGCGTGTGTTAGGCACCTAAATGGGCGGTTCAACATTTGACAGTGCCGGTAGAAGGCATAGTGCTGCAGACCTACTAAGCAATGCAAAACCTTCAAACATAAGAATCAAATCCCCTATACACAGAATGAATCCATCTAATTACAAAGCATTGAACCAATCAAGGTCCCTAGTATGAGTATCCTGTCTAACAATTTGTGTAATCCTATTCTTTACAGTAAACTGTATTTCTTTAGTGATGTTATCCACATGTAGATCAGTCTTCTTCCATAGGCTATCAGCTATTCAGCTTTCTCTTAGGTACTTAAAAGCAACTTAAAGTCTCAAACACCAACAATACTAAGGATTAGTGCAACAACATGCACTCATGCAATACTAGATTTCTGATTTATCAAAATTAGTGATTACCTTCACCACCAATTATAATAAAACCAATCAACATCAGCCCAGGATGAATCTGTCAAGGAAACATAGAAGGAAAAATTATATCTTGTACACATTGAAGATCGCCATCATCATTCATTAACAATTTTTTTGGATAGAAAACTAAGAGGGAAAGGGAGGGAAGGGATGAAGATGGAAGGGGGAGGATATGAAGGGGAGGGAGAGCACAAGCTTGTACTTTCCTTCCAAATCTCTTCAACAATGGAAGGATTTGGTTTATTAAAGTGGGAAGGATAATGCATCCTTCCATTTCCCTTCTCTTCCCTCCCTTCATATGTTACCCAAACAAGGGAGGATGCATCCCTCCCTTTCCCTTCCTTCCCCTTCCTTCCATTTTCTTCCATCCAAATAAAGCGTAAGAGTGAAAAAGTTCACCCGTTTGTACAAAAGATTAATATATTACAAACCTTAAGAGTTATGTGTTACACATTACTTATCAAAATTAAGATAAGAATGTCAACCAATTTTGAGAATGTACAATCCTTAGTGACAATTGACAAGCATGATCAGCTGCTAATTTCAGAATTCAGCTAGCATTCTCCCTAATGGTAATAGCCAGCCAAAATCATATCTCGATAAAACAAGGATTTAGGTTTGAGCTCCTCCGAGAAGCATCACCATTAGTGCAAGCCGAAATCAATCAAAACCAGCGTAAAGGTAAATAGGTAATTGACTCTATATTAGAAGAAGGGATTATGGATTCTTTCTCAGACAAATGTAAAGCGGAAAGAAGTTGAGTTAACATCAATAGATAAGCAAACAATGGGATACATGCAACTACTTGGTCTAGCTGTGACCAAGAACTCTGCCAGAAACTAGTCACATTGCAAATGTTGAATACAAAAATTTAGCAGACTCCAAACTTTGGATCAAGTACTACACTCCAAACTTAGGATCAATATGACAGTTAGAGCTCTGCCTACCAAACTAATATTCAAAAAATTAATTTAAAACAAGTGTAATGTTTAAGAGGGTTGGTGGCTTAAGCTCTCTGCCTTGAAGTGTGAAATTAAATCAATTAGTTGACTAAACAAGATTCTTGGACTATTTAATAAAGACAACCTAACCAAATGTTTAATTTTAGTTACTGTATATAAATCATTAATTAATGGACATGATCACATGAAAGAGAATTTGGAAACCTAGAAATTCAGCTGAAAATATGAATATATTTCACAATCTACTAGACCTCAAAATGAGGGCAAAAATGCAAATGCACCATTGAAGGCACACAAGAGCACGTGTTTCACAGCATATATATAACCATTTCTAATACTGTACTTAAAAGATTAGTTATTCAAGGTAATGCATCTGTGACTTTAAGGGAATAGTGACTATTAAAAATGTGATTAAATCGATGCAAACAGATAATACCCCCATTGGAGAATCATTTAAGAATAAATTTCTTATTTCACCCAAATTACAAAAAAAATTGGCTTAGAGAGTACGTGGATCTGATTGACTTTCATGTTAGTATTTCTAAGCTAAGGCCAGCGTAGAATTCCTAACGTTAAGGTCCTGTTCTTTAGGACTGAGATAGACATGAACTGAACTTAACTAATTAGAACTACACTGAATTGAAATATCATGGCCTAAATAACCTGAAAACTACTTCTCCAGTATTGCTATGTGAATAAATAGTGATGTCAATGGCCGAAGATTGATCATAAACACGGCATATCCCATATGAACCTGTAGACACCTAAAAATGTCTCCCCAAAACCAAACTCGATGATAAATAACCTTTCACCGCCGCTATTGGTCGGGTTTAGTATTTAATCCCGAGAGTGCTTAAAAAATCGTATTTTATTAAATTCATATTTTTTGAAAGGTCCATGGATCAGTCTTGGTGTTTGATAAAAGCATAGTTTTAATTTTAGCCCGAACTTGTTAATTAACTTTAAGCCCAACCCTTTTTATTTTATTATTTTATTATTTATTATTTTTGGCCCAAATATTTTATTTATTTTTATTTATTATTTTCTTATTTTAGCCCGAATAATAAAAGTCAGAAAAAAGCCCGAAATTATCAATCGGCACTTAGAAAGCCGAAAGAAATTAGGGTTAAAAATGAATTTAGACGGAAAAATGGACTGGAACTGACCGTGTCACGGGAACTCTTCCCGTCTGACGGTGGGACTTCCCGTGACACGGGAGGTCTGCCGTGACACGGGAAGTTCCGTGTCCTTTCCGCGTAAACCCTTGACGCGTTTTCCGTTCCGTTTTCTGAAAATTTCCCGCGACACTCCAAAATTGACCGTGTCACGGGAACTTGTACCGTCTGACGGTACAGTCTAACCGTGTCACGGTACAGTCTGACCGTTTCACGGGATACTTTTTTAGGGTTTTTATCATTTTAGGGTTCCGTGCGCTCCCTCAGCACATTTCCCTATAAATACCCCCTCATTCCTGATGAACGGGGCAACGAGAATTCGATTATTCTTATTTTCTCTCTTCTATGCTCTTAACCTAAACACTAGCCTACCCTTTTCACTTCAAAATTCCTTCTTCAAGCACTCAAAGGAGTCCATATTTTACTCGACGTTCTGTCCTTAAACCAAGGCGTGAAAGGTAGAATCGTTTGAGGGTTTGGCCCCAAAATTAACCTTGTTTTTATTTAATTTAATTTAATTATTGTGTTATTATTTCCTTGAAGTTACTAACTCGTTTATTGTTTTGTAGTTGCAAACAAACAGATTCAAATTAAGGATCATGCTCTTTTTATTATTGTTATTTTTCTAACGATTTTTATGTTGTTAGAATTATGATTAAATTGGTTTTTTTATATTGATTCTATTATTTATTTTGATCACCATATTGCGTGTTTAAAGGGAATATGTAATTGAAAATCACGACTAATAAGATAATTTGGACAACCGGTTTAGGTTCCTTTTTAATCTTGTTGTTTAATCAAGTGATCACCAAATTTTTAGAATTATGTGTGCATTAATTTTGAACCAATTTAGTTAAATAATAGTTTGGAGCGAATTGAATTATTGTTTGTATGCCTTTGAGATCACAGGAATGCTTTTCAATATAAGAATCGAGTAGAGGCCAATACGGGCGAATGTGACTCCATGACTCACTTCGTACCATCATCCCCGATCCTCCTTTCGTGGTTCCGAACCAATGTGACTCCATGACTCACTTCGTACCATCATCCCCGATCCTCCTTTCGTGGTTCCGAACCATATGGAGTTAATAATCTCATGGATTATGAATGGGGTGTAACCTTCACGGGTCAATTGTTGCCTTCGTTGTCCCTTTATCGTGGTTGCCTTTTTATGATCCGTGAACGGTTTACAAGTTCCTTAAAAACTTGTTGGCGGCTCCCTACTTTATTTGTCCCTAATCGTAATGTCAATTCCCACTTCCTATGAGTGCCAAGCATATTCACAACATGCTTTTAAAGTAGGCGCACTTCGAGCGACGCCTACAATTTGGCGACTCCAATGGGGAGGATTCTTAATTATTTATCGATTTGAGTGATCGGTATTTAATTAAGATGAGTGGATGAGACTTGAAAGATTCTTGAAAAAATATCCCTGTGATTAATTTGGCATTTTTGCATCTGCATAGACGTTTTAACGTCGCATTCAGGTCTGTCCCGTAGGAAAAATTGGATAACTTGATTGCGCGCAAAAGCAAACAGGGCACCAGTCAGATTTTCTGACTGCCGTGTCACGGCAGTCTTAAAATCCGTCTGGTGGCTTATTTTCTTTTCTCACAGTCGACTTCCTTCGATTTTTCTGAAAAAACGTATGTGTTCTACATGCGTCTTAGCCCCGGGGGATTTAAGCTCTATCAACCCAAAAACGCTCATGGCAATAAGGGTTCATCCGAGTTATTAAATCCACCCAAACCATGGAGTCGAGTTCGATTTCATCACGAACTCACGGAGCCGCCCGTTGACATACACCCTCAAGGGAGGCTGCCTTGCTAACGCGTCCAAACTCTTAACCATGGTACCCTTTTGACACCCAAAGCTTGACCAATAGTTGAACATAGACCTTGACTTTAGGTTGTGAACTTTTTTACATCATCGTGCCTAAATGCTATGTGTTTGTTCGGTGCTAACCCTAATGTGTTTGCTTTTTTGTTTGACCCATGACCGAGGGTTTTTATTCTCACATAGTAATTAGTACGGACTTAAAATCGATTAAAATCTGAAAAAAAATTACAAAACTGACCTGGAACTGCGCACCGTGTCACGGCATTTTCTGCCGTGTCACGGTGAACAGTGCCGTGACACGGTAAAGGCTACCGTCTGACGGTAGGCTTAACTGTGTCACGCCAGTCTGCACCGTGACACGGTGCCCAGGAAAGTGTCCCGTCAGTCTTTTTTCTCGATTTTTGTGTCCAGTATTGAGTCGTGTCTAGTTATACGGTCAAAACACGCGTCTATAACCTCACCTAATCACTTACATGTTATGTCCACACACTTTTCTTTTTTTAGTCGTACACCACTTTTGACCGTATTTTAGGGAAGTCTCGTTTTTGTGTCGTTTTTTTTTTTCGGAGTAAGTCGGATGGTATCCTCCCATGTTTTTCTTTTTTTTTTATAATAACAAAAAAAAAAAACAATAAGTAGAACTTCAAATTTTTTTTTTCTTTTTCTTTTTTTAATCCGGATAGGTTAAGGTTAAGTGTGGTCATTAAAGGTGTATTTGTTTCGGTGTCACAGCGCTTGGGCAAGAAGCAAGGGTAGATTGTTACGGTTCGAGTCCATACCTCAACAACCTCTCGTACCAAAGAGGCGTACAAGGAAACCACCTCAGTCATCTCCACAAGATCCGTCTCCAGTCTACTTTCAACCAATGGCCACTAAGGAAGACATCGAGAACCTCAACAGGACAATCGAAAGGTTGTCTGCCATGATGCAGACACTCACTACTAGAGTCAGCACTGTAGAGCAAGACAAGCAAAACAGTGTTACTGCTGCTGCGATGGACAAGATCAAGGAACAGATGAGTAAGATTTCAGAAGAGTTCACTTATGTGGAACAGCCTATCACTTCCTCGTCCATAAGAGAGAAACTCCCTGAAAAGTTTTCCACTACTGATATTCCCAAGTTCAAGCCTACTGATAACCCGCTGTTCCATTTGAAGGCTTTTTATGCAACTATGACTCTTAATGGAGTAGATGTGACACTCTTCCCTACGGTGTTTCCTCTTTCCTTAGAGCATGCCTGTCAACAGTGGTTCTATTCCCTAGAATCCAAGCATGTCGCGACCTGGGAAGATGTTGCTGAAAGCTTTATGAACCGATACAAGTGCAACATTCAGGCCAAGACTTCTGAACGTGAACTCTCCATTCTCAAACAGAAAGAGAATGAAGGCTTCACTACTTACCTAAGCAGGTGGAGAGAAACAGCTGCGCTCCTGGTAGACCCTCCCAAGGAGAAGGAAATGGTTCGCTTGTTCATTGCCAATCTGACGCATAAATACAAGCAACACTTGAAGTTTCTGCCTTTAAGTACCTTTGAAGCTGTATACGATATTGGAATCAATATCGAAGATGAACTGATGAAGTCTGTTGGTAGCAACAATAACAGCAGCACTTGGAAAAACAAGAAGAACGACACTCCTTCTTCTTCGTCTTCTAAGCCCAATAATGCTACTAACAATATCAACATCAATGATGTGCTGGCCCTTAATGCTCCTACTCAAAGATTCCAAAGGCAAAGGAGGATTTATACGCCTTTGGGAATGACTTATGATACTGCTTATGACCGTCTTCATGGTAAGGGACTGATTATGCCAATTGGACCATTCCCAGAACCTCGACCTGAGAATAGGACCGCCAACTATGACCCCAATGCTTATTGCAAGTATCATCAAGGCAAGGGTCATAACACTGAGAAGTGTTGGAGGCTGAAAGACGCAATCCAAGACCTGATAGATGCTAACCAACTTCCTGTCCCTCCAGGGGGCAAGAAGCCTAACATTCAAACAGGTCCTCTTTCTGATGCTTTGGCTATCATGGGAGATGAAGTCTCCTTTGATCCGTCAATACTCATTCAACCTGTGAATGAACCTCTGCCAGAAGTTGTATTTATCTCAAGCACTAAAGAAGTGAATGTGATTTGGGATAGTGATGATGAAGATATCTATCTCAAAGATATAGCCTGTTCATCTCTCGGCACCAGTGAAGATGTTTGGGGGGACCTTGAGGTCAAGGTTCTCACTAGAAGTGGACGGTTGCAACAACCTAACCCACCTCCACCTCCACACAATCAAATCCGATAGTTGATCCCATCGACCCTGTGAATAGCGATGTGGTCAAACAGCTACAAAAGACCAAGGTGGAGATGAATATATGGAAGATTTTGGCCACTTCCCACGAGCATCGAAAGGCTGTAATGAATGCTCTGGTGAAGATAGGAGTCGATGACAACATGACTCCCCAAGGACTGGTCAACTTCCTCACTACTGAGCTGCCGAGTACCAGCAATCTGATTTCCTTTTCTGATAAGGATCTACCCCCGGAAGGGGACCAACATAATAAGGCCTTACACCTCACTGTGGTGTGTAGGCAGATGAATGTTCCTATGAGCCTGGTTGATAATGGCTCTGTAATCAATGTGTGCCCACTCCGTACTGCAAAGAAGTTGGGTATAAAGAATGAAGAGTTGACTCCCTCCACTCAGGGGATTCGAGCTTACGATAATACTCGCCGTCAAGCCGTGGGTACTATCATACTGAATATAACCACTGGGGCCGTTGAGCGTCGCACCAAGTTTCAGGTGGTGGACATTAAGGCCTCTTTCAATCTGCTGTTAGGACGCCCTTGGCTTCATGAGCTAAAGGCGATTCCATCGTCGCTTCATCAGAAAGTGAAAGCTATAGTTGGAGGGGTTCCGATTACCATCGATGCTTCTCCTATGCGCATTCAAGTTATTGATACTCCCATCGTCCATGTTGAACACGACGAGGAAGATGAAGATCTTTGGGGGTTTTCATTAGATGATGTTCTTGCAATCGAAGAAGAGGAAAAGTGCCATCCCGACTTCGATCCTTATTCAAACACCCGTATCCACGCCATTCTGAAGAAGCAAGGTCACTTTCCTGGAATGACCCTTGGGCTTAAGAAGGAAATGGCTAAATCTTGGGGCCATCCTAGTGCAATCAAGAAGGACACTTTCGGCTTAGGATTCGAGCCGACAAAGGAAGATCTGAAACAGGCTGCGTTGAAAATGAAGGCTCGCAACAATGCTCGAATCACAAAGACAGAAATGGCCATGGATCCATATCCGTTGACTCTCAACGGCCAGTATATCAAAGAAGGGGAAGACTTCCCATGCTATGAATTCCCCGAACCATTTGTCCATGATGGGATCCGTGAACTAGGATTCGAGGTATTTCTCGATTGTGACTTCATCGATGAAAAACTCTCCACAGTCGAGAAGTCAGCCAGCCTGAACTCTGATGATCTGGGAATTAACCTCCTTTTTGGAATGGAAAAAAATGAATCCAAGCCGGTCTGCAATGATAACTCTGAGCTCATTCAAGCGGTCATAGCAAACAAGGAGTTTGATCCCTCCGAGTTAATCGTCCAAGCTGACAACATTTCAAGGGGATGGCGCAAGACATTGAGGATCACTACGCCAAATGGAGAAAAGTTGGAAATAACCGCTGGCGAGGGTCCTATGTTTGATGAGTCTGAATCGTCTGGGTCCGAGTCCGAGTCTGAGTCTAAGTCTGTAGAAGAGTCCTTAGAGTCTGAGGCTGACCCTCTTTCTGCTATAGAGTTCAACCCTAAGTCTCTTGTTGAGCCTTATCCTTCTAGTCCTAATAATTCTGGTGAGGTCGCAGCTGACCTTGCCTCTCTTGATGTATTAGCCAGTGACTTCAATAAGATAAGTACCTTTGCTTACGATGTGTGCCATTCCCCTAGCCCTGATCAATATTGCTTTGCTAATGATAAAAA
>NC_137839.1:79009216-79066716 GCF_948465745.1 Chenopodium album | reverse complement strand
AATCAATAGGATTAACCCTAAACCTGTTTAATCTATGTTGGCTGAATTTAATGCACAAATAAACTATTATTGGCGATCACTTGAATTATAATCACAATTAACCTAAAAAGATTATTAATTATCTTATTAAGCGTGATTGCAATTACAAATTCCCTTTAACATGCATAAAAGGTGATCAAGCAATAACAATATAAAATAATATGCATATCAAACAACATAATAAATAATCAACATCATTAATAATAATAACATCAATAATAATCAATAATCATAATAATTATGATCATGTTAAAGCATAATAAAAGTAAGATCCCAGGCATGATACTAACAAGATTAATAACAAACCCTAGCATGTCACTAAGCAATAAAAATCAAATCTTTAGCCCTAACATGATACTGACATGATTAACATTAGGAAGAACATAGGAAGCATCGTACTTTTAATCATACTTAATATTAAAGTTACCCTAGACATGATACTAGGAATCAAAATAACAATTTAAGCATGATTTCTACATCATAATATCAATTAAACCATTAAAGTACTTACTTGGATACCTCGTACCTCTTTCTAATAACAAAATACACACGTTAGTAACTTCAACGAAAATAATAAACAAAACAATCAAATTAAATAATTTAAAGAGAGATTTGGGACCAAACCCTCAGAAATTAAAACCTTTCACGTCTAGGGCGAAGGCAACTTCGAATATGGCTAGGTGTTTCTAGATCTTGTGAATGCGGAATTTTGTATTTGAGAAAATGCTAGTTTAGAAAAAGAGAGAGAGAGAGAATAATCAAGAAAATCTTGATGAGAGTTGGTGATAATTGATGCTTCTTGGTGAATGAAAACGGAGTTTTTGATACGATATTTATAGAGAAAATCATCCAAAAAAGATAATTTAACAAAACAGAGTTTGAAGATCACAAAAACACATTGGCGCCAGCCCTGGCTAGTTGGCGCCAGGCACCAGTGGCTAGCGCCAGGCGCCAATGGCTAGCGCCTGGCGCCAATCCTGGTTCCAGGCGCCAAGGCCTGGGGTTGGACGCCAAAGCGGTTTTCAACGCGTTTTCAAAAATCTGATAAATTTCCCGTACTGGAAGATAAAATAATATAATTTCCATCGAAAATGCTATTTGATCTTGATTAAAACTCTGAAGAGTCCTAATTGAATTAGGAATGATAAAGACCTTCTAGAATGTTCTAGAAGACTAAAACCATTCCTAATTGCATTAGGAATGATAAATTATATTAGGCCCTCCCCTAGATCATTAGGCCGTACTTAAAACTCAAACCGGGCCCAGTTTAGTAAATTGGCCATAACTTCCTCAATATTCATCGGAATTAGGCTTATAATATATTGTTGGAAAGATCTTTGCAAGCCCTATCCAACTATACCCCTATTGGACCCATATCATGGACCAACCAAACTGGACTGGCTATTTTCTTAAAATAAAGTTTTCAAAAACAGGGAGAAGAGAAAAGAAATAAAAACTTTCCGCTACACTAGACCTTTCCACACTTTCGTTTCATTCGATTATGATTCGACGTGAAAGGTATTCATCACTGGGTTTGGTTTTGGGGAGACACAAATGGGTGTCTACAGAAGCCCCCACTTTGACTGAGTTTGGAGAAACGCAAGTTCCGAAAACGAAAGTCAAAGTAACGATAGGGACGGAGAATGATTCAGAACGTTCTGCGATCCTAAATCAATCTTATAACGCCAATACCTGCAAAACTAGCATTAGTTAAACAGATAAAAGAGTTAAGAAACGCGTATCTTGCACCGTCGAGCACACGTCTCTGAAAATAACCGATTGTTGCTGCTGATGTTGTTTTGTTGACCTCCTACAAGCTAAAGAATGCCATCTTGCTGTTTCGATGTTCACTTGTCTCTGAACAAAGAGCTTCTTTTTGTTTATGTTCACGCGCCTCTGAACAAAGAGCTTGATAACAGGATGCCCACGCGTCTCTGAGCAAAAGAGCTTGAATGAAATGTCCACGCGTCTCTGAACAAAAGAGCTTTTGAATGGTATGCCCACGCGTCTCTGAAGCAAAAGAGCTTGATGGAAATGTTCACGCGTCTCTGAACAATAGAGCTTGATGGAAATGTTCACGCGTCTCTGAACAATAGAGCTTTTGAATGGTATGCCCACGCGTCTCTGGAGCAAAAGAGCTTGATGGAAATGTTCACGTGTCTCTGAACAATAGAGCTTAATGGAAATGTTCACGCGTCTCTGAACAATAGAGATTTTGAATGGTATGCCCACGCGTCTCTGGAGCAAAAGATCTTGATGGAAATGTTCACGCGTCTCTGAACAAAAGAGCTTCGGAAATGTTCTGAAGAAAAATTTTCGAAGACCAACGTTTGTCGATCTCTAAAGCTCGCCTGAACTTTATTCCACTAAAACCAGTATGTCGGTGTCCCCGTGATTAGGCACCTTAAGCAAGGAACCCGAAATTGCTGTATGAGGTCGAAATCACCTTTCTGAGAGGCTTCGAGCTCTGTCGTTGCTGAAATATTTATGGCGCCAGGCGCTGGAGTAGGGTCTTCCCTGTTCTGCTGCACCTGTATTTATTTTTTTACTATAGAACTTTGCCAATTTCTTTAATTATCTTAGGGTTGACCTAAGGTTTAATGTTGTCTTAGGGTTGACCTAAGGTTTAATGTTGCTTGACTCATCGACTTGACACGACTCAAGGCATAAACTTGACTCGATATGTTTGACTGACTCGAGGTTGACTCGACTCGAAGTGTAATGACACATGTGTTAGACTCAAATCAAAGTGATATGGCACGACATGACTCAATGTGTACATGACTCATGTGTGCATTGTAATGTGATCGTGCGACTCGAAAAATGTAAAAAAGCAAAAATTTTCCGTCAATTTTGTGGAGAGTACCGAATTTCTCCCGAAAAAGAAAGACGTGAAAAAGAAAATCAAAAGTTTGAAGATGCATGTTGAATGAGCTTAGTCAAATGTTGTTTGATACTATCTCTCAAGGTTCAAGGATTAATTCATCCTAGGCTATCTCACCTGTTGACTCCATGATGAAAGTATTTGGGTAACTTAGACACGGAGGCTAAGCACTTCATACTTCGTGATGCAATGACAATTGTGATTTATAAGTGATTTTGATATGATAAGGCATGCTTCAATGTTAAGATTTCATGGCAAAGGGTTCCTAAGGGAAGTATATTTGGTCATGTATGCGTGATGTGTGTGATAGTGACACTAAAGCTAGGCCGCAAGAGCTAAGTGTGTGGAAAAGTATTATTGTTAGAAGAGACAAATAATGGTGACTCTTAGGATAGGTAAGCTAATGATGTAGGGATCAAGCCCCCAAGTCTAGCTCTAAGTGAATAGGGATGAGCATTGGAGATCCCTTGATATGATCATGGTGTAAGTGTGTGAATGTGAATATGAATGCATGTTTATTACGGCCGCACCTCGATATGAGGTTGCCTACGTATCCGTTAGGAATCAGGCCGAACGTAGCTCTAGCCGAACCTCGCACAAGTGTGTATACCTCAAAAAGGTCTTTTTAAGGGTTGTAACGTGGTTAGGCTAAAGGTTTAAAGAAGAAGGGGATAAAGGCTCAAGACCCTAGATAAGCCCCCAAGGTGTGCAACCTTGCTTTTGAATATTTGTATTTTCATGCTTGAGGTTTTCTACTCTTTTTTTAGCTCTTTCTTTTGCTTTAGCATTTATTTTATTTTTGTAAGTGTGGGCAATCCCGATCATGCAGTCTATCACTCACTTGGCATCCATGTTTTTCAGGCACGGTACCGAGTACTCGATAAGAGACGCAATCTGAGACGTGTTCATATCAAAGATATTTTCATATCAAAGACATTGGAACACTTGCCCTTTTGTACACTTTATTTATATTTGCTTTTATTTTTGTTTTGATCTTTTGAAATCACTCAATCTTTTTTAGAATGGCATAAGTTGCACACCATTCCATCCCAAGGTTAGGTAGATGTAGGTTGAAAAAAGAAGGGTTTATCTTTAGACGAGGCTCAAAGTGGTTTATGAAGAAAGGATTGTAAATTTGAAAGGTGAAAGGAGATATGATGTGGCTACAAGGGGTTGCCTTAAATCATTGGTATACCTTGTGCTTAATTCGACATGGTTTTTTTTTTTTTTTTTTTTTTTTTTTTTTTTTTTTTGCAATGCAATGAAATGATCATATGTAAGGAAATAAATGCTCATTTTTATTAAAAGAAAATATATAAGGAATCTACAAAAATAATCTAAGGGAAAAGAAAGGTGCCTATGCTAGACTCATTGGGGAAAAGAAAAAAAAGAAAAAGAAATAGAAAAAAGAGGTCATGAAATCTTGTCATTGAAGCTCGCCTCTTGTCTTGTGTTGCTCCCCTTATCATTACTCGCTCTTCTTGTTAACTAGAGGTATGGGAAGCTTGTTGTTATCAATCAAATACTGGATGGCCTCCTTTAGCTTCCAACAGCTCTCAGTAGTATGACCCCTACCTTGGTGGTACTTGCAGTGTTCGTCTGGATTCCAACTAGGCGATCTTTTCTTAAGTGGGGGATCTTTAGTAGGTCCAATGGGAGTAATGATTCCCTTGGCATGGAGTCGATTGAAAGCATCATCGTAGCTAATTCCGATAGGGGTAAATTCCCTTTTCGGTTGCTTTCGATTACCCATGGCTAGGATCTCATTAAGGTCGAAAGTACCAACACTATTACTAGAGTAGGTGTTTTCGGAAGAAGAAGGATAGTCGTTCTTCTTCCCTTTACAGCCACTGTTACCGTTGTTACTAATCTTGGCCTTCTTGTCGCGCGGAGGAACATGAAGGAGATTTGAATCAATGAAGTCTTAAACATGATCCTTGAGGGCGAGACACTTTTCAATAGTGTGACCGCGACCTTTATGGTATCGACAATAGGAATTTGGATCCCAATTAGGAGAACGTTTTTCAGATGGGGGGTCTTGGCTGGGACCAATGGAGTGAATGAGACCTTGATCGTGAAGACAGTCAAAAGCTTCATTGTAAGTCATTCCTATTGGTGTGTATTCTACAATGGTCTGTTTTTCCTGTGGCTTAGGAGCATTGAGTTATTCATTAGACTCTTGGTGAGAATTTTGTTCGATGGCCATCACCCGATTTGCTAATCCTTCTACCACATTCAAGAGCATGGCAATGACATCTTGCAGTTTTCGAATTTCCTCTTTTAGACTTGATGAGTCTTCCTTGGTATTATCTAAGAAAAGACTTTCATCCTCCTCAATTATGGTCACTTCATCGAGAGAGGTCATATAAGCTGTCTCGATCATAGGCTCTCCTACAGGTGTGATAAGAAGTGATGGATCAAAGGATGCTTGGTCATCTTCGATGGCTAGAATTTCGGAAGTTTCATTGTCATCGATCAGATCTTGAATAGCTTCTTTGAGCTTCCAACACTCTTCAGTGTCGTGACCCTTTCCTTGATGATATTTGCAGTGCTTATTAGGGTCCCACTTAGGTGGCCTAGCTTCTGGAACCGGATCTTTGATGGGACCTATGGGCATGACTAATCCTTTGTGATGTAGCTTCTCGAAAGCCGTTTCATAACTTATACCAAGTGGAGTGAACACCCTTTTTGATCTTTGGATCCGTGGTTTAGAGGTGTTTGTAGCATGTACCTCATTAGAGGAAGAAGAAGGATGGTCGCTCTTCTTTCCTCTTGCACTGTTATCTTTCAGAAGGTCATCTTCAATGTCAATGCCTATATTATAGACAGCTTTGAAAGTATTCAAGTTGTATGTTGATACTTTAAGTGCTTTGAATACTTCCCTTGGAGATTCTTGATAAACATCCTCACAGATTCTTTTTCGGTAGGAGCTTTGACCATATTAGCAGAAGTTTCCCTCCATTTATTGAAGAAAGAAGTGAACCCTTCGTTTTCCTTTTGTTTTAACATCTCAAGTTGTCTATGGTCTGTCTCGTCTTGGATGTTGCACTTATATCTATCTATGAAAGCGTTTGTTATCGACTCCCAAGAAGAGGTTTTTTCTTTCTCGAGAGAAAAGAACCATTGTTGACAAACGGTTTCGAGAGATAGTGGGAACAGAGAGGGGAAAACCTTCTTATCGATACCCTTAATGCTCATTATGGTTTCAAAAGCTCTTAGATGGAAGTAAGGGTTATCTATTGCCTTGAATTTTGGGATGTCAGTGGCGTTGAACTTATGCGGAAGAAGTTCCTTGTCCAGCGAGACCCCTTGTGAACTCATGCCCTGAAATTTGTAGTCACTAGATAGCTTGCTCAAGCTTTCTTGCATGAGGTCCATCCGTTGTTGCTTCACGGGATCATCAACCTTGAGGGTGAGTAGCTTCAATGTTTCAGTCATGGTAGCCAGTTGGTTCTTAAGATCATTGACTTCTTCTTGAGTTGCCATTATCTTCTTAGCCTTCCTCTTTTGACGAATCGGTTTATCAAAAAGCGAGACCTGAATAAAGAGGTTGTCCTTAATTAATCGCCCTTCTCTCCTCGACCAAGTATTGTGGAAAAGGAATTTGGAGATATTTATTGTTAATTACTTGACTCAAACTTTATTCAACATGCGATTGATGGAGGAAGTGAAGAAAAATTGGAATAGAATGTGGAAGAAGATTTAGATGGAGGGATATGAATAATTAGGAATAGAATGTACCCCCAACTTAAACGACGGAAAAGACCGACTCATGCATGAACCTAAGACATGGCCAGGGTGATGTGTACTCAAAGTGTGTGCTAAGACTAGTGAGTGTAGGTGACATGTTGAGACTTTTGTGTAAGACAATGTAGCTAGACTATGTGACCAAGACTCGATTAATGACTTGACAAGGTGTTATTGACAGCGAAAACTAATCGAATTAATTAGCAAACTGGTTAATTGGACCCTAGGTGATGACTCGACAAATAATCCAAACTGTCGGCCAAGCGACAGGACTGGCGTCACAATATAGTGATTGGCGCCAGACTTTTTAGTAAATGTCTGGCGCTACACACCATACAGTGGCGCTACAGCTCAGACTTTGGCGCCAACATTGGAGCTTTGGTCTGGGACTGTTTTCGGTATTATTAGTCAACTGGGGTATGCCTAAAGTCGTACTAGGTCAATTCCGATTTAAAAGAAACTTTATTGACTCAAATTAATTAATTAATTAATTAATTAATTAGGCAAAGTTCTTTAAGTCATTAATTTTAATCTCAACACAAATCAACAAACGGTTAAGAGGAACATAGAATATATATGCACAACAAATAATGCACAATTAGTCAAGTAAGCACAATATGATGCAATGAGTTCGCAACCTAACCATGGCTCTAGTTCTCTAAAGTTCGGGATATGGTTTAGTCAAATAGGGTCCATGGTTAATTGTCCAGATGCACCGCGTAGAAGCCTAACCGTGAAGGGTTAACGCGTGTGGATAGGACACCGCAAGTTTTTAGAAAAAACTCACTTCCATGGTTTGGTGAATTCAACCTCTCAGATGTACCCTTTGTTGCCAGGAGCGTTCAATCGGTAGATAGAGCATGAATTCCAAGAGGGTTATGTCCATATGTAGAACACATATGGGTTTCAGAAAAGTGAGAAAAAATTCAATCAGGAAGCAGGATCGAGCAAACAATACGAAAAACCGGTTGAAATTAGAACGCATATTTCTGGCTCGGTATTGGGGGAAATTGGCGCCAGCAAACAGAGACTGGCGCCAACTTTTAACTGTAGCGTCTGGCGCCAATAATGGCGTCTGGCGCTACGGCTAAAAGTTTGGCGCCAAGTTCTGGCCCCTGACGCTACTTCCCACATGCCTCAGCAGCTTTCTGTGCTCAATAAAATCATCCAGTTTCGCGCGGTGTTATTTCAGTCCTAGTTGTGAAAGACATTTCTCAAAATTCCTACGTGTAAAATCCTTATGTTTTTTACTCATTACGGATGGTCTTTCCAATGAGAACCTTTTTATGCATATGACACAATGTTAATCAAAATTACGCACATGAAATACTTAGAACTTTTCGAGTCTCATACACTCATTCTAAATCATTGCCGAAACAAATTCAGGAATTAAAATAGAAATCCTCCCCAGTGGAGTCGCCAAAAACTGTGGGGAATAGTTTCAAGCCTTTAAAATCCCACTAGCTTGAACCCCATTGTGATCATACACTAAAGTACGGTGGCGTCCAAAAGGGAAGAAGATAGAGCAAAAGAGTCGCCAACAAGTTTTTAAGGAACTTGTAAACCGTTCACGAAGTGAAGGTTACACCCCTTAACGATCCAAGAGATCGTCAACTCCATAAGGTCATGAACCAAATAAGGGTTCGGGGATGATGGTACAAATCCAACCTAAAAGAGATTGAACCTGCCCTAATAATAGGCCTCTACTTTATTCTGCTCGTATTCATGTGCGCTTTCTGACTAACATACAATCAATAGGATTAACCCTAAACCTGTTTAATCTATGTTGGCTGAATTTAATGCACAAATAAACTATTACTGGCGATCACTTGAGTTATAATCACAATTAACCTAACAAGATTATTAATTATCTTATTAAGCGTGATTGCAAGTACAAATTCCCTTTAACATGCATAAAAGGTGATCAAGCAATAACAATATAAAATAATATGCATATCAAACAACATAATAAATAATCAACATCATTAATAATAATAACATCAATAATAATCAATAAACATAATAATTATGATCATGTTAAAGCATAATAAAAGTAAGATCCCAGACATGATACTAACAAGATTAATAACAAACCCTAGCATGTCACTAAGCAATAAAAATCAAATCTTTAGCCCTAACATGATACTAACATGAATTAACATTGGGATGAACATAGGAAGCATCGTACTTTTAATCATACTTAATATTAAAGTTACCCTAGACATGATACTAGGAATCAAAATAACAATCTAAGCATGATTTCTACATCATAATATCAATTAAACCATTAAAGTACTTACTTGGATACCTCGTACCTCTTTCTAATAACAAAATACACACGTTAGTAACTTCAAGGAAAATAATAAACAAAACAATCAAATTAAATAATTTAAAGAGAGATTTGGGACCAAACCCTCAGAAATTAAAACCTTTCACGTTTAGGGCGAAGGCAACTTCGAATATGGCTAGGTTTTTCTAGATCTTGTGAATGCGGAATTTTGTATTTTAGAAAAGGCTAGTTTAGAAAAAGAGAGAGAGAGAGAATAATCAAGAAAATCTTGATGAGAGTTGGTGATAATTGATGCTTCTTGGTGAATGAAAACGGAGTTTTTGATACGATATTTATAGAGAAAATCATCCAAAAAAGATAATTAAACAAAATAGAGTTTGAAGATCACAAAAACACATTGGCGCCAGCCCTGGCTAGTTGGCGCCAGGCACCAGTGGCTAGCGCCTGGCGCCAATGGCTAGCGCCTGGCGCCAATCCTGGTTCCAGGCGCCAAGGCCTGGGGTTGGACGCCAAAGCGGTTTTCAACGCGTTTTCGAAAATCTGATAAATTTCCCGTACTGGAAGATAAAATAATATAATTTCCATCGAAAATGCTATTTGATCTTGATTAAAACTCTGAAGAGTCCTAATTGAATTAGGAATGATAAAGACCTTCTAGAATGTTCTAGAAGACTAAAACCATTCCTAATTGCATTAGGAATGATAAATTATATTAGGCCCTCCCCTAGATCATTAGGCCGTACTTAAAACTCAAACCGGGCCCAGTTTAGTAAATTGGCCATAACTTCCTCAATATTAATCGGAATTAGGCTTATAATATATTGTTGGAAAGATCTTTGCAAGCCCTATCCAAATATACCACTATTGGACCCATATCATGGACCAACCAAACTGGACTGGCTATTTTCTTAAAATAAAGTTTTCAAAAACAGGGAGAAGAGAAAAGAAATAAAAACTTTCCGCTACACTAGACCTTTCCACACTTTCGTTTCATTCGATTATGATTCGACGTGAAAGGTATTCATCACTGGGTTTGGTTTTGGGGAGACACAAATGGGTGTCTACAATTGGCCTGAATCCTTTTGTTGTTTGTGTTTTGTTGGAAGTCATTGATTGATGATGATTGCCTGACTTATGATGGTTCTACCTTACACCTGCCTTACACTGTGGTTCATTTGTTACTCTCTTTTTAACCATATGATGTGTGGATTTAGCCACAAAAACACTTGCCCACATAGCATAGGCTCCATTGCATTTTAGGAGTACATGTGTTGTAGTGACAGGTTTGTCGCTCCACATTCAATCCTAATCAACAATGTTGAAGCAACTATGTGAAGGTAGGTGTAAATTATGAGAATTAAGAGCCTAATGGTGAATTAAGCCATTACTTGTTACCCATTAGTGGACAATTAGGATCATAAACAAAAACATTCTTCAAAAAGTTTCCATAAATTCATTAATCACTTGCGTATGCCCATACTTTAGTTACAAAAGTTTTCCTACCATATGTCCATCATTTAGTTACAAAAGAGGCCCTTAAATGTAGCCATCTTTGACTTACAAAAGTTTCACCACCAACTACACATCAGCTAAACAAAAAGTTGAGTAACTACTATCTACTTACACTAATGCTTGTAATAACTGCCCCAAAAGCCAAAAAAAACACCACAAAAGAACATAACCATACCCCAAAAAGTTATAGTGGTTATGTTTGGCACTCAACACCTTGCATCTTGAATTAGTCTTCATCTACCAACTCTTCAGCTTCTTCTACTTCCATGTCACCTTCATAAAACCTAATAAATCTCTCATTAAGATAGGATACAGCTTCATCAACTATGCTTTGATCAAATGCAACATTCTTTGGTAGAATTCCCATCCTCTCCATCCTTGCTTTTCCATTGTGTGGAAGCTTGTAATTATTACCTCCCCTGACCTTCAGAATCTCAATCAGGTGATACCCAGCAGTATTTGATGAGTTGTGTGTCATAAAATGCATATGCCTCCTCAACTTTCTCTATCAATTCATCTAGGGTCTTTGGAAATGAATGATACTGTATGGATTGAAACCCATTGAACAACCCAAAATCTAGCACATTGAGGTCCGGTGATTAAGAAGGTTGGAAAACTAGTTGGATGTTGAAACCATTTGCTGTAACAGCCATCTTGAACTCCTCATCCAGCGTGTAATGTGTGGTCTAGCATTATCTTGTTATATGTAGATATCCTTTGAGACACCTTGAGGCCACTGAGCTTGTATGGTTGGTATAACCTTGTCAATCAACATTTTTCTGACCACCTTCGGGTTGACTCCTTTGTCTCCATTGTGCCTCTTACTCTGTTTTTGGAAGTTTTTTTTGGCTATCTCATACTCTACAAATGGGAAAATACCAAATTTCCCATCATGTAGTCTTACACCATTATCATCATAAATTGGTCTAGCAATAACACCCATAAACATAACTTTTATTTTGTACCTTTTTTATTGCTGACACTGTAAGGATCATCTTCTTTAGGAAGGAGTATGAATCTCCTCTTCTCTGGAACCTTAATCATCAATATGTATGACATTCTTTATTTCATCAACCTAAGCTGGCTGACGTGCACTGCCTAGCCATTCTAGAAAGTTTGTGATACTGCTGGATGGTTGTTACTTCTATGGCTTCTTAATTTGCCCTTCTTGAGCAGCCTCTGAACCACAGTGTGAGGCACTTTAAGTGCACTTGCAAAAGCCCTGATTGTTGTCCGTAGATGAAGTGGCACACTTTGGAGGAAATCCTCATCCCACTCTCTGGATTTCCTACCAACAACCCCCTTCTTTTTTGGCCTGACATCAATGACTTCCCCCAACATTTTTTGCCTTTTTATGTCTTTGAAAATTCTGCAAATTGCGCTTCTATGCACACCAACTGCTTTTGCTAACTTACTTTGAAAACCTCTTAGCACTTTATTTGATTTTAAATTTTACAGTAACTCATGAACAATGTGATTCTTTTGCTTTAGTGTTAAATCCCCATTTCCCTTTGAGAAAATGCCTAATACTAACGGTTGTTGCTCTTCTTCTTGTTCTTGTTACTGTTGTTGTTGTTCTTCTTGCTCTGCTTGTTGGGATTCAAATCCCCCCTCAGAACTTGTGCTAGCAGCAAATCTAGCAATGTTGTAAAAAGGGTCATCATCTTCTTCAAGTGTCATTTTTTGGAGTATATAACAGCTACTAACCTAAATTAAGTTGTAATTAGTGTTGTGTGTGCAGTGTATTGTAGGATAATTTTTTGGAAACTCTAGAAATATTGCATTGAATTCTCTCTCTAAATTTTTCGTTGTAAAGAGAGCAATGCATTTAATGGTGGTGGGGTATTTATAAAGGAAAGGATGTAAAGTTTGAATTGTAATGTTTGAATGTTGGTGGGAAATGTTTTGAATTTCACCAAAATTAAGTTTGGAGGGAAGTATGAAATCAGAAATGAAAATTGGACCCAATTGAATTTGTACATTTTGCGTCCAAAACACTCACATGTGTTGATAATATTAGGGAAGTGGTCCCATTTCCTCTCGCATACTTTGCAATAACAACACACCATTAACCAAGCTTAAACACCCTTTGCAAAAAACGCCTAGTGAGGGTTCGCGGACTCCTAGGCGTATATATATATAGGATCAAATGAGAAGCACCCTTAAAATGAGAAGTGTGAGAAGCAATCTTGATCATTGGATTTTGGATGAAGGGTCAAGATTAATTTCATGAAAAAAGTAAATGTGCAAATTTGTGTACATAAATGTGCACCAATTTTCCTGTGAATGTGCAAAAACCTCAAAAATATGCACATTTATGTACAAAAATTTGCACATTTACTATTAAACTTATGTACATCTTGGCCGTCCATCTCAAAAATCAACGACTAAGATTGCTTCTCACACTTCTCATTTTAAGGGTCCTTCTCATTGGATCCTAACCCTATATATGTATATATATATATATATATATATATATATATATATATATATATATATATATATATATATATATATATATATATATATATATATATATATATGATTAAGCTCATGTGAGAACAGCTCACTTATATGAGAACACTCACTTATGTGAGAACACATCTATACCATTGAATATTTCAAATCTAAGGGCTAAAATTTATCCCATAAAAATCAAATTCAATCACATATTCACGTTATTCACGCATTTATCTTTCTCTCCTCTTCACTTTCTCTCTCTCCTTACCCCTTCCTCTAGCCTCCCACCACCGCCACTGGCCCATCGCCGCCAGTGGCCCACCATCGCCAGTGGCCCACCACCGCCTCAGACCACCGCCCCTGCCCGACTCCACCGCCCCTTCCCCTGCCCGACTCCACCGCCATTGTGTACCACCATCGAACCACTCTCCTCTCCTCCCCACTCGTTTCTCTCTCCTCTCCCTCTTCCCCAACCATTTGTCTCTCCTCCAACACCTTCGTATCGCCGTCGCAGCACCAACTTTGCCACCATCAGCCGACGTCACTTTTCCCTTGTCGTCGCCTCCATTGAGAAACAAAGCAAAACAAACCCTAAATTTGTGATTTGGGGGTTTTTGGTGGTGTGGTGGATTCGTTGAGTATTGGTTAGGGTTGATGCGAAAGGTTGGTGCGGTGGGTGGGGGTTGGTGTGGCGGGGGATGTGGTGGCTATGTTGGGTTGGGGTTGGTGTGGCGGGGGCTGTGGTGGCTGCGTTGGGTGGGGGTTGGTGTGGCGGGGCTGTGGTGGCTGCGTTGGGTGTGGGTTGGTGTGACAGTGGGTGCGGTGGTTGGTGCAGCGGTGAGGCCGTGAGGGGGCTGGTGCGAGTTGTGAGAGTTTGGAGTGAAGGTAGGAGAGAGAAAATATTAAGTTAAAATGTTTACATTATTGTTCAAAATGTCCTAAATTAAAAACAAATGTCATTGATAAGTGCCAAAAATGATCACATTTAGGCACTTATTTCTCTCTTATTTTGGCCATTTTGTGTGTTTTCGATATCATTTCACTAGCTTTTAAGCTAGATTTCCACTTTGTTTAGTTTTGTAGAGTTTAGTTGGTTTTTGGTAGTTTTTATAGGTTTTTAGCTTTGTTTCCCTTCTTTCCTATTCTTTTGTACTCAAATACAAGTGCTATTGGTGTTTGCAAATTGACTAAATGGTTTTGTGCTTGTGAGGTGCCTTGTTGGGCTTTGATTTGGTTGTTTTGGTGAAAGAAGTAAGCTTTTAGGCGATTGATTTTGTACCCTAACGGCTTCTTCGAGCCATATCTTTTTGCTCGCTTTGAATTTATAGGTGAGGCTTTTTGCATTGGAAAGTACACTCAGAGAGCTTTCCAACGGTATATTATAAGTTGCATTCCGAGCAACGAGCAGAAAGTTACAAGCGTTTGAAGATCGTCATCGCGTGGGACGCGCGTCCGCGCGTGGTGGCACGCGCCTGCACGATTCTCCAAAATTTCCAGAACCAAAAAGGAGCGTACGCGCGTGGCTTGTTTCGCACGCGCCCCGTCCGCGTGTAGGGGTGCGCGCACGCGCGTGGTGGTCCGCGCCTACACACATTCCAGTGGCGAAAACGCGCGTCCGCGCGTGTGGGTCGCCGTCCGCGCCTCGCCCTCTCGCACGCGCCTCACACGCGCTTTGGCCCTTTCTTGCGTGGCACCCTCCTCGTTGATCTGGCGTTGACTTTTCGATGATGTGGCGGTTGACTTGGAGCTTTGACTTGCACATGTTGGATTAGTAATGGCAAAATTGTAATTACTTAGAAAACTTGTATTGGAGTAGTATATATAGCTTTTTTTTAGGAGAGAGAAACACAAGTAAGTGGAAAGTAAGTAGATGTAAGAATAGAATTAGAATAGAATTTTCAGGTTTTCTCTCAATTACGTGGAAAGTAAGTAGATGTAAGAATTAGAATAGATATCTCATTTCAATTATACTTTGACCTAAAATTATGGTTTCTTAATCTTTCTTGATTTTGGACTTGGCCACCTAAAATTAGGAGAGAGAGAGCTTGCTTTAATCAACCTTTGCAAGGGATTGGAGAGGTTGATTGAAGTATTAGCTTAATCAAGTATGACTAACTATGTGAGAACTTAAAGGGGACTTTGGTTTGAGCATGGTGATGTATGGTTGGATGACTTGGGAGATGATTCCAACCACATCTCTAAGCTAAGATCACAATTGACCATTAAAATTGACTTTGAGAACTCAAACCCCTTTTGATTGGCATTTATCCTTTACATATAGATGGGCAAGCTAGCATTCTTAAGTGTTTTTAGATTGTTGATTTCCTAAATTTTCAATTCTTTGTTTTCATTAGTTTCATTTGAAGTTTTCAAAACCCCCTTTTTAATTCCAACCCCCAAATCAACACTTTCAAATCTCAAAGCACATACATACGCCTCCTTGTGGACCGACCCTTGCTTACCACTACACTTAGGTGTTTTTGGTGACTTGGTTTTATAAATTGTATTTGATCGAGCGTGTTGGTGAACTCCAACGACCACCATTCGCGCCTCGTCAAATTGGCGCCGTTGCCGGGGAGGCAAGTTTGTTTTGAATTTTGAGAAAATTGGTTTGGTTTTATTGCTTTTAATAAAAATTCAAAAACCCAAAAAGATTTTCGTACTTCACTTGAAGTGCAACTTTTGTTTTATTTGAAACTCTAGCTTTCCCTTTTCATTGATTGCTCATTAAGTGAGGGACTTTGAGAATTGGTGGATATGGCAAAGTCATTGAAAGACATGGGAGCCCCGGGCTCATACACCTCAACAAGGGCGATTAAGTTGCTTAGTATAGAGGGAACCTTCGAAATTCGGCCCAACTTAATCAAGTTGATCGAGTCTAAGTCGTTCTATGGGTTGAAAGATGAGAACCCCCACAAGCATTTGAAGGACTTTGAGAGATATTGTGATACAGTAAAAGCAAGTGGGGAAACTCAAGAATACATGAGGCTTAAACTATTCGAGTTCTCCTTGGCGAGGAAGGCCATGGAATGGTTAGAGAAAGATGTGAAGGCGAACTCTTTGACGACATGGGACGAAGTTACAAAAGCTTTCTTGCAAAAGTTCTTCTCTCACAAGAGAACCGTCGAGCTCCGGGCAAAGATTCAAAGGTTCAAGCAAATGGGAGATGAGACATTGGGGGAAGCATGGGAGCGCTTCCAAGAATACCAAAGGGAGTGCCCTCACCATGGCATCCCCAAATGGTTGCTTTACCAAACTTTTTATATGGGTCTCACCAATGCCTCAAACACAAGCTTAGACGCCGGAGCGGGAGGCCCTATCATGAACCGAAATGAAGAGGAGATTGAGGGGATAATAGAAGAAGTGATAGACAACTTCACAACATGGCAAGAGGGCGAGACAAGGAAAGAGAAGGTCAATGCCCTAGGAAGCGGTGAAGTAGTAGAAAAGCTCTTGGAAGGCATCAAATCCATCGTTGAGAAGAGCCTTGAGAGAGAGGGAATCTCCTCCTCTCAAGCCCCTCAACCCCATCAAGCCGTAAAAGGTAACCCTCAACCTTCCTATTGTAATATGCTTAATGATTCCATTGCTTGCGAAAATTTTGGCTCATTGGATCATGATATCTATAGTTGCTATGTTGGTAATGCTTGTTATGTTGGTACCGGGTATGAGGAGATGAGTTATGGGGGTGGTTATGAGAAATGTAGTTCCGTGGATGGGTTTGGAGCATGGCCAAGTAACGGATTTGCCCCAAACCCCATTGGAATGAATGGTGTTCCAAACACCTACTATGACCCTCAAGCTAGTGTGTTTGATCCTTATAACCAAGGGAATTCCTTGATGTATGGTATTAACTCTAATGTTGACACCTATGGTTATGAGAATCAAAAGTCACTAGCCCATGGAAATTTTGGTTATCAAAACTTTGGTGTGAACCAAGGTTTAGGTTATCAAAATCGAATTATGGGAGGACAAAGTAGCAATGAGACCCGACCACCCAACACCAACTATCAAGGAAACGTTGGTGCTCAAAGAAACTTTCAAAGTGGCCCTCGGAATCCCCAAATAGCCAACAAGTTTCCTCCTCCCTGATTTCAAAGGCCGAGGGGAGCAAGTCAAAACACTTTCAACCAACCATACCATCAAACAAATCCCAATTTCACAATGAACCCTCCTTGGAACCAAAACCCCCCTTTCACACTCAAATCGGAGACCGAGGAGCTTAGGATTCAATTGAAAATGCTTGAAAACCAATTCTCACAAATCGCTCAAGCTTATGATGGGCAATCTTTTCAACCCACTCTTCCTAGCCAAGGGCTTAAACCGAGACAAATGAATGTCGTAGTGACTAGGAGTGGGAAGACCACGGGGTTTGGAGATGATGATGATGAGACAAATGAACCTCAAATAGCGGTGAAAGACCAAGAGAAGAAAACGAGTGATGAGCCTAGTGGATCTCAAGAGACCAAAGGGAAAGAAAAGGTGAGTGAGAGCAAGGGGAAAGAGAAAGATGAAACCCCAAGTTTGGTTGAGGAAGAACCAAAACTCCCCTACCCCCAAAAGTTGACAAGGTACAAGCTAGATGTGCAATTTAGTAAATTTCTTGACATGCTTAAATAAGTCCATATGACTATTCCATTTACGGAGGCAATTCAACAAATGCCCACGTATTCTAAGTTTCTCATGGAAATTCTAAATGGCAAAAGGTCATGCGATGTGATATAAACCGTCACCCTACCGGAACATTGTAGTGCGGTCATTCAAAGGACCATTCCTCCCAAGTTGGAGGATCCGGGTAGTTTCTCTATCCCATGTTCCATAAATAACGTTCACTTTGCAAATGCCTTGTGTGACTTAGGGGCTAGTGTGAGCGTGATGCCTTACTCGGTTTTTGAGAGGTTGCACTTGGGAGATTTGGTCCCGGCTCGAATCACCTTACAATTGGCGGATAGGTCCGTGAGGTTCCCTAGAGGCAAAGTTGAGGATGTACCTTTAAGAGTGGGGAAGCATTTATTCCCCGTGGATTTTATTGTCTTGGAAATCAATAAGGACGAAAATACCCCAATCATTTTAGGACGACCTTTCTTGGCTACGGCCGAAGCTTGCATCGATGTTAAGAATGGGAGGATATCTTTCAAGATTGGTAAGGAAAAAATCACTTTTGACCTTAACAAATCTATGAAGTATCCTTCTAGTCTTGCAAATGATGATCTTTTGAGAATTGATACTATTGACAATATTGTTAGTGAAATGCATGGTGATTTATTATGTACTAACAATGCCCTTGAGGATGTTTTGTTGAATAAACCTAAGATAGGTGACCACTCATCGGAGATGGAGTTCATTGAGAAGATCCTAGATGAGCAAAGCAAGGAGCTTGAAGACAAAGAAGGGGAGCTAATGCAAGACAAGTTGGCGAGGGAAGCGGCGATGGAGTCGTTGAAAGACAAGACAAAGGAAGCTCCAAAAGTGGAGATGAAACCGCTTCCCTCCACCTTGAGGTATGCATTCTTAGGTCCAAATGAGACCTATCCGGTTATTTTCAATGCTTCTTTGAGTGATGAGCAAGTCTCCTCCCTCCTTGATGTGTTGTGTAAGCATAGAGGAGCTATTGGATACACAATTGAAGATCTCAAAGGAATTAGCCCTACTCTATGCATGCACAACATAGACTTGGAAGAGGGAGCAAAATCTTCCATTGAAAGGCAACAAAAGTTGAACCCTTCAATGGGAGAGGTTGTTAAAAAAGAGATCCTCAAATTGCTTGAGGCCGGAGTTATCTATCCCATTGCCAACTCAAAATGGGTAGCTCCAGTCCATGTGGTCCCTAAAAAGGGAGGAATGACCGTAGTTGAGAACGAGAAAGGTGAACTCGTCTCAACTAGGGTTGTTTCCGAGTGGAGGATGTGCATTGTCTATCGAAAGTTAAACGCCTCCACCAAAAAGGACCATTTCCCTCTCCCCTTCATTGATCAAATGCTTGAAAGACTAACCAAACATAGGTACTATTGTTTCTTGGATGGTTACTCGGATTTCTTCCAAATTCCAATTAACCCGAGTGACCAAGAAAAGACAACTTTTACATGTCCTTATGGGACATTTGCCTATAGAAGAATGCCTTTTGGTCTTTGTAATGCTCCATGTACTTTTCAACGATGCATGATGAGCATATTCGGGGACATGATCGAGGGCAACATGGAGGTTTTCATGGATGATTTCTCGGTTGGGGGAAGTTCCTATGAGGATTGTTTAAAGAATTTGGGGAGATGTTTGGAGAGGTGCGAAAAGGCGAACCTAGTATTGAATGGGAGAAATGTCATTTCATGGTGGAAGAAGGGATAGTGCTAGGGCACAAGATTTGGCACAAGGGAATTGAGGTCGACAAGGCCAAGGTGGAGGTAATTGAGAAGCTCCCACCTCCTACAAATGTAAGAGGAGTGAGGTCTTTTCTTGGCCATGCCGGTTTCTATAGAAGGTTCATCAAGGATTTCTCCCAAATTGCTAAGCCACTCAATGCTCTATTACACAAGGATTCCGAGTTCAAGTTCGATGAGGAGTGTTTGCAAGCTTTCAACACCCTCAAGAAGGCTCTTATCTCACCGCCCATAGTGTAAGCTCCGGATTGGACGCTCCCCTTTGAGTTGATGTGTGATGCGAGTGATGGGGCGGTTGCTGCGGTCCTAGGGAAAAGAAAGGACAAAAAGCTCTATGTGATCTACTACATGTCTAAGTCCTTGAATGATGCCCAAAAGAATTACACAACAACGGAAAAGGAGTTTTTGGCGGTGGTGCATGCTTTTGAGAAGTTTTGAGATTATTTGATTGGTTCCAAAACGATTGTGTACACCGACCATGCCGCAATTAGGTACTTGATCTCAAAGAAAGATGTCAAACCGAGATTGATTCGTTGGGTAATGCTCCTACAAGAGTTTGATGTGGAAATAAGAGATAAGAAAGGGGCGGAAAACCATGTGGCGGATCATTTGTCCCGACTTGAGCCTAGGGGGTATGACATGGATGACCTCCCTATTGGAGATGAATTGAAGGGAGAGACACTCTATGCCTTGAACACTAGAAATGTTGAGCTCCCATGGTATGCGGACATGGAAAACTACCTTGCTACGGGAATCATTCCTCCCGACTACTCAAGGAACATGAAAAGGAAAATTCAAAGAGAAGCAAAGTATTACATTTGCGATGACCCCATCTTGCTAAAAAGGGGTGTTGATAAACTCATTAGAAGGTGTGTTCCGGAAGAAGATATGAGTGGGGTCCTTGAGATGTGCCACTCGGGGCCAAGCGGAGGACATTTGGGGCCGGATAAAACGGCAAGAAAAGTGCTAGCCTCGGGGTTTTGGTGGCCCCATCTATTTCATGATGCTTGGAAGTACGTCACCACATGTGATAGATGCCAAAGGACCGGGAACATTTCTAAGAGAGATGAAATGCCTCAAAATGCAATCTTGGAGCTCGAAGTTTTTGATGTTTGGGGTATAGACTTCATGGGTCCTTTTCCCTCTTCAAGAGGAAATCAATACATACTTGTGGCCGTCGACTACTTCTCCAAGTGGGTGGAGGCTCTTGCTTCACCCACGAATGATCATAAGGTGGCCATGAGAATGTTCAAGAAGGTAATATTCCCTAGATTTGGGGTTCCTAGAGCGGTCATTAGTGACGGTGGTTCCAATTTCGCTCATAGTGCTTTCAAAACACTACTAAAGAAACATGGAGTCAACAAGAAAGTTGGACTTCCCTACCACCCCAAACAAGCGGCCAAGTTGAAGTATCAAATCGGCAAATCAAAAGCATCCTTGAGAAAACGGTCTCTAGGTTTCGAAAGGATTGGTCGGATAACCTAGATGACGCACTTTGGGCATATAGGACCGCATACAAGACCCCGATTGGAACTACTCCATATCGATTAGTCTATGGCAAGGCTTGTCACCTACCGGTCGAAATCGAACATAAGTCTCAATGGGCGATCAAGGCAATAAACTTCAATTTGGCGAGTGCGGGAAAGAAGCGGCTTTTGGACCTCCACGAGCTTGAGGAGCTCCGTTTGGACGAGTATGATTGCGCTAGCACTTACAAGGCTAGAACCAAGGAATGACATGACAAAAAAATCATCAAGAAGGAATTTCACCCCGGACACAAGGTGCTACTTTTTAATTCGAGATTAAGATTGTTTCCCGAGAAATTAAAATCAAGATAGTCGGGTCCTTTTGAGATCAAGGAGGTGCACCCTTGGGGTAGTTCAGCTATGGAACAAGGAGCATGACTCCTCATTCAAAGTAAATGGTCATCGTCTCAAGCCCTACTATGAGGACCAAGCTTTCCAAAGGGTCCTAGAGTTTCATGTGTTCGATCCTCCCTAAGGGGAGGTTGCGTCAAGCTAGTGACGTTAAAGAAGCGCTTCGGGAGGCACCCCGAGGGCTTAGGCCTTTCTCTATCCTTCTTTAACTCCTTTTCTTTTCTTTGAGTGCGTGCTTGTGGTTTTGTGCCGTTTATTTTTTATTTTGAGTGCTTGTTTGTGTTTTGGTTTAGCCACTTGGCTAGTGTTTTGCTCAAGACTTTTGTCTTTGGAGCATATATTTTGGAGTTAGAAATAATAATTTAAACTCTTGGAGCTTTATCTCTTGTATTTGCTCCCTTTGTAACACCCTCCCTCCCAACCCCTTGTTTTGAACTCCGGGACGGAGTTCCATTCTAGTTGGGGGGAGGCATATGCATTTCACGGAGTTTTCTTTCTTGCCGTAGGTTGGTTATGGGCCCATGTGTGAGGGGCTCTTGTGCTTATATTGGTATGGATGCGGCTTTGTAAGTTCTCTCCAACTCCTCTCTTTAATTATTGCAACTTGCTTGATTAGATTCTAGGATTTTCTATTTTATACTTGGAGATACAATCTTTTGGGAATTATGTGCTTGCGGCACCGTAGGGGTTGTCCCTACGGTGATTTTATTTCTATGGTTTGCACGGTGGTTGGAAAATTCCCCCTTGAGGTTATTTGTAGCACCATTGACCTTGGTCAACTGGTATTTTTGAAGTTGATAAGGGGATGATGAGGATTAGTGTACACCGTATCTCCAAGTTTCTCCAATTTTTCCTAGGATATAATTATTGGCTTGTTGCTTTGTGTGTATTTTGTTTTTGTGTTTTGCATTAGTTTGTGCAAAGTTGGAAAAATCACAAAAAAAAAATCGAAAATATACAAAAAGGCCAAAAAGATTTTCTTTTTCTTTTGTTTTTCCTTTCTTTTTCTTTGTTTATTTCTTTCTTTTCTTTTTGTTTTCAAGGCAAAGTGTGTAAATATTGTTTTGTCTCTTGGATTGGAAAATGGATGGGATTTGAGTTTTGTGCAATCCTTTCACCCTTGACTTGGAGGCCTACAAGGTCTAAATCTCTCTAAACATCCATGCTTTGCGAAAAAGTTGAGTCATGAAGCTTTATTCCTAGGATAGTGGTGAGCCCTTGGCCAAGCCGGGTGTAGTTCGGTTTACGATGGAAGACTATGCTAGGTGATTCTTGTTTCAAACTTGGCCTTGTGAGAGTGTGTGATCTTTTTAGAGCCAAGTAAGCACTTCAAAGTCATAAATCCACAAAAATTGAGTGTATGCACTAGACTCTATCCCTAATGCTCCAATTGCTTGTGATTTTCCAAGGCTTAGACCGAACTACCCAAGGGAGGAAAAAGGCATTCATTTCGGGTTTGGGTATAAATTAATTTCCCTTTTTCATTTACTATTTTGTTTTCTTTTTCCACATACATATTTTGGTTTCATTTTGGGTTTACATGTACATTTGCAACCCCTTGAGCTTTCCATTCTTTTGTTAGCCTCATTACATGCCTACTTAGCCAAATTTCACATGTTCTTGACCGTTAGAAATCAAGTGGAGTATGGTTAGTGTTGTTTGTAAAAGGCTAAGTGTATAAAGCCTCAAGTGTTGTAAATTGTGAAGTAAAGTGTAATAGTTGCAAAAGTGAAACCCCAAGTGCAAAAAGTGAAGAAAAAGGAAATCCAAATCAAAGAAAAGCACAAAAAGGGGAATAAGTTTCAAATCCTAAAGTAGTGGCAAAGTTGTTGGGAGAAAGCAAGCAAGTGTGAAATAAGCTTGCCTCCCTAATGTGAGTTGATGTGAATTGGGGGCACTTTTCCCTCAAAGTTTTGGTTTGATGAAATGTAAGCTCCACTTGCTAGGAATTACCACCACAAGCCAAAATTCAATTTATCCACACCTTCCCTTAGCCATACATTACACCCAAAAGCCCTTTTAACTTTGGGAGTTGAGTCACATGAGTGGAGGAGGTCATAAGTTAACTTGGTTCAAACATGGAGTTCTAGTGCATTATGTTTCCACCACATTTGAGTACTCTACTCTCTACTTTTCTTCGGATCCTTTCTTTGGATTTTGAGTTGTCACCAAGCATAGCTTGACTTGAAATCGAGGAGGGTTGCTTCGGAGAGAGGATGAGAGCGGATTGATAAAAACCCTAAGCGTTGCTATGGTGGAATACATTCGATCCTTGTTTGACTCCAAGTTGGGGGGCATCCTTGTTGTTCATTAGCGTCCCATTAAGTCCTAATAAACTCCATTTCCAAGAGACCCTTGCTTTTGTTTTCCACATTTTCACTTTGTTTTGTTTTTCCACTTGTGTTCCTTGTGTTTTTGAAAACCTTTGCCTTGATTTCCTTCTATTTATAGAGTTCTGGGTCTTCTCTTTGGAAACCCTCACGAAGCCATCTCGTCCTTCTTAGCGATTTGAGGGTTTAAGGGGCTTGTCACTTGTTGCTAAAAGTGACCGTGATTCCTACGAAAGTGAGTTAGTGTACAGTTTTCTTTCTTTCTTTCTTTTCTTTGGTTTTACTTTGCTCGAGGACGCGCAAAGGTCCTAGTTGGGGGGAGTTGATAAGTGCCAAAAATGGTCACATTTAGGCACTTATTTCTCTTTTATTTTGGCCATTTTGTGTGTTTTCGATATCATTTCACTAGCTTTCAAGCTAGATTTCCACTTTGTTTAGTTTTGTAGAGTTTAGTTGGTTTTTGGTAGTTTTTATAGGTTTTTAGCTTTGTTTCTCTTCTTTCCTATTATTTTGTACTCAAATACAAGTGCTATTGGTGTTTGCAAATTGACTAAATGGTTTTGTGCTTGTGAGGTGCCTTGTTGGGCTTTGATTTGGTTGTTTTGGTGAAAGAAGTAAGCTTTTAAGCGATTGATTTTGTACCCTAACGGCTTCTTCGAGCCATATCTTTTTGCTCGCTTTGAATTTTCAGGTGAGGTTTTTTGCATTGGAAAGTACACTCAGAGAGCTTTCCAACGGTATATTATAAGCTGCATTCCGAGCAACGAGCAGAAAGTTACAAGCATTTGAAGATCGTCCGCGCGTGGGACGAGTGTCCGCGCGTGGTGGCACGCGCCTGCACGATTCTCCAAAATTTCCAGAACCAAAAAGGAGCGTACGCGCGTGGCTTGTTTCGCACGCGCCCCGTCCGCGCCTGCACACATTCCAGTGGCGAAAACGCGCGTCCGCGCGTGTGGGTCGCCGTCCGCGCCTCGCCCGCGCGTGGCCCTCTCGCACGCGCCTCACACGCGCTTTGGCCCTCTCCTGCGTGGCACCCTCCTCGTTGACCTGGCGTTGACTTTTCGATGACGTGGCGGTTGACTTGGAGCTTTGACTTGCACATGTTGGATTAGTAATGGCAAAATTGTAATTACTTAGAAAACTTGTATTAGAGTAGTATATATAGCTTTTTTTAGGAGAGAGAAACACAAGTAAGTGGAAAGTAAGTAGATGTAAGAATAGAATTAGAATAGAATTTTCAGCTTTTCTCTCAATTACGTAGTTTCTTCCCCAAAACTCCATTAGAGGGTAGTTCTTGAAGCTTTGTTTTTGCAATTTCTCATTGAATTCTCAATGATAAGTGTCATTTATGTCGCTATTTTTAGGAGTTTTCTAGTTAGTTTTTCATAGTTTTTCTATCTTTTTACTTGGTTTTAATAACGTTTTACTACATTTGTCATGTTTATGTGTGAAATGTCGTTATTGCTCAATTTTGGCTTTTCTTGCATATTTTGGTGGCTTATGACATTAGATTAAACTTTATTGGTTTACTCTTATGTTTAGGAACACTTGGATAAGTTCATTGCTCAAGATTGAAGAAATATAAAGCATAAAAGAACAAGTAATGAAGAATTGTGCACTTGATTTGCAAAGATCATACTTCAAACGCCTATATCTTTTGATCTACAAAACATTTTGGGGCGATTCCAATCGGAGATGAAAGCTTATCTTGAGAGCTTTCCAACGACAGGTCATATGCTCAATTCCGATGTAAAACGTGGGAGATATGCTCATTTGAAGCTGAGCAGTTTTCCCAGTCCGCAGCCAGGAGCGCCCGCTCCTCAAGGCCGCACGCCCGCTCCTCACAGGGTGTGCAATTTTGAAGTTTGGCAGAAGGTTTGGCAGAAAGTTTAGAGCGCCCGCTCCTGAGGGGTGCACGCCCGCTCCTCTACGCGCTGCTCGACTTTTTGCGGAGCTTCCTAGGCAATTTAGTAAGGGCTATAAATAGATTTTTTGCTCATTTTAGAGGGGGGAATTCATATTTTCAGTAGTTTTAGGTTAGTTTTAGGTTTTTAGAGAGAGAAACTCTCAAATTTTGGAGAGAGAAAGTGAGAGAAACAATGGTTTTCATGGATTTTGGATTATCAAAGGAGGAATTTGATGATTTGAAGATCTCCATTTTATATCAATGAGCATTTCTTACTCTCTTCTCTCTTTATGCTTTATTAATTGTTTTGTTAATCATGTTTGAGTAGATTTCCTTCTACTAGGTGTTGAGTGAAGCTTTGTTATGGTTAATTGAGTTATTTGAGATAAATTTGATGATAATTGTGTGATTAAATTGATTGAATTGATGATGGCATGTTGTTTGTTTTAGATTGGATTGATCTCCCAAGATAGAAAACTTAATTGCATGTTAGTTCTAGTTTGACAAGGGATTGTGAATTAGAATTTATATATTTGATTGCATTTTGGGTAAATTTCTTCTATGCACCTAGTCAATGAGGGATCTAGGCTAGGAATTTGAGAGATTGCTCTTGATGGTAATTAATTCCCATTTTAATTCTTTCTTTGCATGATTGATTATCAAATCGATTCCCATTAACTTGTTAATTGTTCAAAGTGGATCTTTGCCCCTAGTAGACTTTGTAATATCTTGATCTTTATATGTGTGTTAGTGTAGTTGTAGTGTCCACTATCCATAAACCGACTTCGGCGTAGCTTAAGCATTAGATCGAGAACAATCCAACATTACCGTTCCTTGTGGTTCGACTCCGAACTTACCACTAGACTTGTTTAGGGGTTAGTTTAGGATTATAATAAATTTTGTTTGGCCGCGAGGAGGTTAGTCAACGACCTAATTTCCCCGCGCTCAAAATGGCGCCGTTGCCGGGGAACGGTGTCAATGCTTGATTGTTTTTTATTGCTTGAGTCTAGGTCTTTGTGTATACTTTTCTTTTTATTTTTTTTTATTTTTGCTTGTTTTTGTAAAAAAAAATGGCAAGTAACTCGTTTCCTCAATATGACAATGAGCCTTTTTGTGAATATTTCAATAGACTTGAGGGATATTTGGATTTTGATTGTTGTAGTCTTTGGGAGGCTTGTGAGATTTGTTATTTTGGTTTGAATGAGCAAACTAGGGAAGAAGTTGAATGCATGCATAATGGTGAATTTAGAGCATTATCAATTGATGATGCTTGGGATTTTTATGTTTGGTTTGCTTGGGATGTCTATAATAAAGGTAATCATGATTCTATTATTGATATGCAATGTGTTGATACTTCTAATATTAGCATGAATTCCCATGATTTGTTACATGATCCCTTAAGTGAACCTAAAACACATGATTTCAACTTTATTTCCTCTTTTGTTCATGATGATGAGGTACATGCTCAAGTTGATGCTAATGGTGTGTTTCAATATTCTTCATTATTTACCATGCCTTCTTGTGATGTGCTTCATTCCCTTAATGATGAATCTCATGTGTTTGATTGTGCCCCCACTCCCCAATGTGATGTATATGCTCATGATCTTAATGTTGATTTTTCCAATCTTGGTTGTACTTCTTCTTCTCTTGTTGAGCCTCAACCTTCAACACCTTTTGAATCCCTTATTGCTACTTTTGAATCTCAAATTAGGTGCATTGAGCTTGATAATGATCTTGGGCCTAGTAAGGAAATGATTCTTAATTCTATGAGAGGTCAATTAGAGATAATGAAAAAGAATGAGTAGCGTCTTGAGGAGGGAAGGAGAAGAAAAGAAGAGTTAGAAAGCCAATTGTCACCCTTGATGCTTGTTTGTGAAAAATCCCAATTTAATGTGTGTGTTGAGGATGATGATGATGATTTTGAGCAACCAAGAGAGTGTGAGGATCCCATTGGTGAGCATATGAGTGATGGTGAAGGAGTTGAGAATGAAGAGAGTGTTGATTTTGAAAATCCTAACCCTTTTTCCCATCTTGATGAGTCTCAAGTGCATGATTGTGATCCTTTTATCCATGAGTATTTGGATTCATTTGAGGTTATGTCTAATGTGTTTATTGAGTGTCAAATGAAAACCCATAGCCTTTTGAGTGAGTTCATTAATAATGCTTCATGGGAGAGAGATGATTTTGAAATGAATTTGCATCCATTCATGCATGGCTTTGAGATTTTAGGCTTTAAGGAAGTTGAGGGAGTTGTTGTTCATGATTGTAGTGAAGGGGATTATGTAGTTCCTCTTGGAAGTTGGATGTTTGAGGGAGATCATGATCATGAGTGTTCTTCTTTTGAGGATTCTATGATTGATTTTCATGCTCAAATTGGTGATTTGAGGAATGGTGGTGAAGAAGAGACCATTTGTAAGACCATTGCTCCTATCCCCTTCTCTCATGTCCCTTTTTCAAGGAATTTCAACCATATCCCCTACACTCCTATATCCCTTCCTTCCTTTGTTAATGAGCCTATTGGGGACCCCCTTGCCTATGAAGATTTTTATGTCCCTCATTCGTCTTCTATTGAGGAAAAGGGTGATTTTGCCACCCAAAAAGATTTTTGTGAAGAGAGTTTGCCTTTCTATTCTTCTTCTTATTTTCTTGAATTTTCTTTTGATTCTTCTTCTTCTTGGCAACTCCCTCTTCACCTTCTTTTGCGTGCACTAATCTTGGTGCATGCCCTTCTTATATCATTTGCTTACTTGTTATATTATGAGATGTGTAGTAGTGCATTTGACAAGCTCTTGCGATCGTTGCAATATTATTTACTAGAGCGGTCAAGCTTGGACCTTAAGCAAGCCTTTCTCGGGAAGTAACCCGTGTTTTATTGCTTTCATTTTCTTTTCTTTTTAGAATAGATTTTCTCTCATGGAAATGTTTGTGTGCCTTTTTCTAGGTACATAACTTGATATACTTTGGTGCATTGGTTTGGATCAAGAATCAAGGAAGTTTGGCACCACAATTGCTAGCATATGGAAAACAAGATTCAATTCTTGAGAAAAGTGGCTTTGAAAAGTTTAATTGGGTCATTTGCGGGTATATACACCCACCTAAAATCCGGTAATATCTTTCCTTGCTCTTTCTCCATTGGTTGATACCTAAAGTGGCTTTAAAACAGGACATATGTTGGGTTGTTGGATTGATCTCCTTGTTTTCCCCTTCCATGGATTATTTGATTTATGATTGAGTGTAGTGTTTCATTCAAGCTTCGGGGAGGGTATTCCATCATGTTTGGTGGAATGTTGATTCATATATGCCATGCACATTTGTATATGTATTTTCATGTTCTTTATCTTGAAAATCACAAAAAGATTTTTGTTTCTATCAAGGCAAATTTGCAATGTGTTTTCTTTTGTTCTTGCTTTGGACATAATACTTATGGACTTGTATTCTTGAATGTCTTTCTTCCTAAATTTTAGAGGTGTGCACAGTTTGAGAATGTGTTAGGTTGACTCTAGGATATGGTATGCTAAGGTAGTTGGCTAAGAACTTTGGGACCATGAAGCTCTAGTTCACTTGCTTGTGGTAAGATGGAGTTGCTCTCTATAGTGGATATGAAATTAAGAGTTAGTTATTGCTATCCCTAGTGAGGTATAATTGTTCAAGCCTTCATCATATTTTGTTGAGCGGCATTTTTGGAACCTTGGCTATTGCATTCTCATATCTAGAACTTGACTTTTAGCTCCCAAGATCACAACCGAGCCACTTTAGGGGATGACAAAGACATTTATCTTTTTATAGGATTAATTTTCAATTTTTGGATTTGGTTTGCATTTGCCCCTCTTGCTAGTCCCTTTGACCCATATACATTCTTTTCTCTAGCCACATACAAGCCTTCAAGCGTTGGTTTCACTTTAATTTCTACCTTTAGTTTTGTGAAGCAATTTTGTTTTCGACCTTGTTTTATTGTTTATGGTGCAATTTTAGAATTATGAGTTCATTTGCAAAGCAAGTATGTGTTGTATATAATTTTGTGCATAAAACCAAATGCATTTTGAGAAAAGGCCGTCCAAAGTTAAAAGAGGCAAGGACATTTAAAAAAAAAAAAAAAAAACAAAAAAACAAAAGCTTGGAAAAAGGAAATATTGAAAAAAAAAAGTAAAGAAGAATGTAAAGCACAAAAAAAAAGGGTTTTGTTATTGTTGTTTTCCCTGTTTTTGTTATTTTGTGTTAAATAAGTTTGGGGGAAAGTTATTTAATAAGCATACTTGGCACTTTTGTTTTGGAATCGTTTGGATCTTGTGGAAGAAGTTCCACCCGTGCTTCACATAGGTTTACCACCAATTTCAAGAGTTCTCCACACCTTTACTCTCCTAGCTTATATGTTAATACCTTGAAAGTCCTTTTGATCCTAGAGGGTTAAGTCATTCAATGATGGCGGGAAATAGGAATCAAGCCTATAGAGCGAGTTTGCATAGCCAAGATGTCGGGTAACCTTCTCAATGTTTTTAATTTCTTATTTATTTTCCGGTTCCTTCGTGGAATCATGAGAAGCTAACTTGAAAGTGGATTTGAAACTAGTAGAGAGAACGTGGTTTGATTGGTTGAAACAAAAGGTGGAATGTGTTTCCTTTAGTTCTCTATGCTTAGCATATGTTATGTTTCAATCAACCTTGGACATCTTAGAACGTGCATACCTTTATTATTTTAGAAAGATTGACATTCATTAGTGTTTGTTCCATCATAAAAGTCTACTCTAGAACGCTTGTAACTTTTCTCTTACTTCGATTTATTTTATTTTATTTATTTATTGCCTTGCCTTGATTTTTGTCAAGAGTTATGGGTTAAACTCTTAGGACACCCTTACGAGAGCTTACTCGTCCTCTAGAGCAATCTAAGGGGTTTACAGTGCTTGATGCATAAGCTAAATGTATTCGTGATTCCTACGAAAGTGAGTTAGTGTATATTCTTTCCCTTCTAGTTTTCTTTGTTTGTATAAAATGCATCACATTCCCTTGTGTTTCTTTTGTTTTTCTCGAGGGCGAGCAAAAGTTAAGCTTCGGGGAATTTGATAAGTGTCATTTATGTCGCTATTTTTAGGAGTTTTCTAGTTAGTTTTTCATAGTTTTTCTATCTTTTTACTTGGTTTTAATAACGTTTTACTACATTTGTCATGTTTATGTGTGAAATGTCGTTATTGCTCAATTTTGGCTTTTCTTGCATATTTTGGTGGCTTATGACATTAGATTAAACTTTATTGGTTTACTCTTATGTTTAGGAACACTTGGATAAGTTCATTGCTCAAGATTGAAGAAATATAAAGCATAAAAGAACAAGTAATGAAGAATTGTGCACTTGATTTGCAAAGATCATACTTCAAACGCCTATATCTTTTGATCTACAAAACATTTTGGGGCGATTCCAATCGGAGATGAAAGCTTATCTTGAGAGCTTTCCAACGACAGGTCATATGCTCAATTCCGATGTAAAACGTGGGAGATATGCTCATTTGAAGCTGAGCAGTTTGCCCAGTCCGCAGCCAGGAGCGCCCGCTCCTCAAGGCCGCACGCCCGCTCCTCACAGGGTGTGCAATTTTGAAGTTTGGCAGAAGGTTTGGCAGAAAGTTTAGAGCGCCCGCTCCTGAGGGGTGCACGCCCGCTCCTCTACGCGCTGCTCGACTTTTTGCGGAGCTTCCTAGGCAATTTAGTAAGGGCTATAAATAGATTTTTTGCTCATTTTAGAGGGGGGAATTCATATTTTCAGTAGTTTTAGGTTAGTTTTAGGTTTTTAGAGAGAGAAACTCTCAAATTTTGGAGAGAGAAAGTGAGAGAAACAATGGTTTTCATGGATTTTGGATTATCAAAGGAGGAATTTGATGATTTGAAGATCTCCATTTTATATCAATGAGCATTTCTTACTCTCTTCTCTCTTTATGCTTTATTAATTGTTTTGTTAATCATGTTTGAGTAGATTTCCTTCTACTAGGTGTTGAGTGAAGCTTTGTTATGGTTAATTGAGTTATTTGAGATAAATTTGATGATAATTGTGTGATTAAATTGATTGAATTGATGATGGCATGTTATTTGTTTTAGATTGGATTGATCTCCCAAGATAGAAAACTTAATTGCATGTTAGTTCTAGTTTGACAAGGGATTGTGAATTAGAATTTATATATTTGATTGCATTTTGGGTAAATTTCTTCTATGCACCTAGTCAATGAGGGATCTAGGCTAGGAATTTGAGAGATTGCTCTTGATGGTAATTAATTCCCATTTTAATTCTTTCTTTGCATGATTGATTATCAAATCGATTCCCATTAACTTGTTAATTGTTCAAAGTGGATCTTTGCCCCTAGTAGACTTTGTAATATCTTGATCTTTATATGTGTGTTAGTGTAGTTGTAGTGTCCACTATCCATAAACCGACTTCGGCGTAGCTTAAGCATTAGATCGAGAACAATCCAACATTACCGTTCCTTGTGGTTCGACTCCGAACTTACCACTAGACTTGTTTAGGGGTTAGTTTAGGATTATAATAAATTTTGTTTGGCCGCGAGGAGGTTAGTCAACGACCTAATTTCCCCGCGCTCACTCAACACTTTCTAGCAATCTTTATATGCATTTCATTCCTTGGAACAAGGTAAATCTAATTCTAGCACTCAATTTTGTTTTTAGTTTGATTTGATTCATGTTTGTTTTGATTTCATTTCTCAAACTTTTTGTGGGTCTTTTTCTTTTGTTGCAATTTTGATTTGTTTTGTTAGTAGAAGTAATTCATAGTGCTTTGTGATCATTTTAGTGTAATTCTTGTTGAATTTCATTTAGTTTTGATTCAGTAATTGGAAACCCTATTTTTTAGTTTTGAGCTTGCATTTCAATGGCTTCCTTCTTGTCTTCATTTGATTTTGTTGTTGTTTTCATGTTAATAACCATAATTAGTGAGTAGATTAGTAGCTTAGGGATGCTAGACGCCCATCTATATTCAATTTGATGCCAAAATGATATGTTTATCTCATTTCAATCATACTTTGACCTAAAATTGTGGTTTCTTAATCTTTCTTGATTTTGGACTTGGCCACCTAAAATTAGGAGAGAGAGAGAGAGCTTGCTTTAATCAACCTTTGCAAGGGATTGGAGAGGTTGATTGAAGTATTAGGTTAATCAAGTATGACTAACTATGTGAGAACTTAAAGGGGACTTTGGTTTGAGCATGGTGATGTATGGTTGGATGACTTGGTAGATGATTCCAACCACATCTCTAAGCTAAGATCACAATTAACCATTAAAATTGACTTGAGAACTCAAACCCCTTTTGATTGGCATTTATCCTTTACATATAGATGGGCAAGCTAGCATTCCTAAGTGTTTTTAGATTGTTGATTTCCTAAATTTTCAATTCTTTGTTTTCATTAGTTTCATTTGAAGTTTTCAAAACCCCCCTTTTTGATTCCAACCCCCAAATCAACACTTTCAAAGCTCAAAGCGCACACATACGCCTCCTTGTGGACCGACCCTTGCTTACCACTACACTTAGGCGTTTTTGGTGACTTGGTTTTATTAATTGTATTTGATCGAGCGTGTTGGTGAGCTCCAACGACCACCATTCGCGCCTCGTCAGTCATAAATTTAAAAATGTCATAAATTATTAAATTGTATGTGTAAATGCCCTAAATTTTAAAAATGTCCTAAATTATATGTGCAAATGTCCTAAATCACAAAATGTCTTAAATCGTAAAAATGTCCTAAATTGTATGCACAAATGTCTTAAATTGTATGCACCCGCACGCACGCCCTCAAACTCACGACCTCACACTCACCTTATCGTGAGGAGAGAGAAAGTAGTAAAGAAGAGAGAGAACGAAGGGAAAAATATTTTCCTTCCATCTTTTCTACACTCCTCTCTCAAGACCCCCTTACATCTCCTTCATTTTCTTTATTTTCCACAATTTTTTTACATGCAACCAAACAAAGGAAAAGTGTTTCCATGAAAATTGTTTTCCATAGTAAATTGTTTTCCAAGAAAATCATTTTACATTGAAAATGTTTTACACCCAACCAAATGGACCCTAAATCTTGAAGAAAGTTTTTTGTTGGCAAGCCCTCTCCCATTCTCAGGAATCAGGATTCAACTTTAACAACATATGTATATCAGGATGCATCAAACTAGAACTAGAAATTTCAGCAGACTATATCAGCCTATTACAGTCGAAGGGGCAACAAAATTGAAGATGATAAGTTGACAACTAATGAAGCATATCAGCAAAGTATCCGAAACATTAAATATATGAAGAAAAAAGAAAAATGCAATAAAGGTAAATAGAACCTCTTTGTCCCGCGAAAAGTGTCCACCTAACATTTAATGACTCATAACCGTGTGAGCCATAGATGCCACGATGGGAATTTTCAGACAGATAGAGAAGCTAGCTTTACAATAGGGAGCCATAATATTTTACCTTTTGGAACTATTTGCTTGAACACATCAGTTAAAGCAGAACCAATTTCCGTTGAAATGATAGTATCCATGTGTTATGGGGTAATTTTGTACAGTGGTTGACCGATAATGATAGTCAACGATCGACGCTACAAGACCGGGTCAAGATAGTTACGAGTGCTTCCTAGAATCAAGGAGGGACAATGGGTCAACAAGAATAACTCTTCAAAGTTCTTATTACGTATCTACACTCTAAGCAAGTCCAAGTTCATTGGAGACCAAGTAAAAGGGATAACCGCTACTCCCACTATTTGAGGATGTGGTGGAGGAAATCATGCAACAACCACCCGAAGTATCTCACAACCACGATGCTGCTACTTTAAAGCTCTATAAATAGGAAAGCTCTCTTCCTATGAAGGGTTCAATCCGGCATATGTAATCTCCCTCTAGCCATATCATATACTGCTCTTTCACACCCGAATTTCCATCCATCTAGATCTTCCATTACCAAAATGCATAACCAAGCTACTATATTTAATCCTTTAATTTGAAGCCATTACCCACGTATAGCGTTTCCATATATAATCCTTTAGATTCCACTCCACTCACCCATGATTAATCCCATTACATAATATACTCTATTCATCTCAAACCTTCCTTATAATCCCAGGAACTACAATATGTAAAGCAAACCCTTTGACCTACCGCTACATGGACATTCCACTACAAATACTCCCACCTTGCTACTATATTTTAATCTCTTATGTAATCTTGCAAGGATATAATTCTACACACAAGACTACAACCAATCAATCCCCCTGATCATACTACAAAGACCACGTACTAGCTGATTACTTTTACTTCTATATATGCTTTATTGTTATCAATTAATATACACATATTGTACTTGTAAATATTGGCTCTATGCCCGTACTATAGTGTATTGGTGGCCTCATTGCTACCCGCGGTTTTTACCCACCTTCATTGAGGTTTTCCGCGTCACCATATCATGTCTCCTCCCTCTCCCTTTATTTTTCTGTTATTTACATTCTGCATTCCATGCTCCTTATTTTAATTTAGTTGATCCGTAGCCCGTATCCCACATCAAATCCTACTTGACGAAATTTAGCATAAACACCATGCTTGACTCAATCATAGCAAAATACTCAAGGATAGATGCAACTTTTGTTTGGAAACTTGGGGATGTAGTCTTCAATATGTCAACAAGACGAGCAGCCAGTGATGAGTCCAGCATATCTTTCCTGAAAAAAATGTAAAAAAATGTTCCACAATTAATCATATACACAAGAACAATAAACAAACAGTTGCATAGCCTTCTGATACGATTTTGCCTTGTAAACAACATGCCACAATGTAAAGGTAATGGCAGCAATCACAACGGTTTCCTATTCAACAAAATGGACTTAACATTGCATATGATAGTATGAATTTATAAATTAATAATTTTTCTTCTTTATCAATTGGACAATGTTTTCTTACAATTCTAAGTATTTGTACTAACCAAAAGAAGAGTTTAGAGTCTTCATAGAGCAAAATTTCAATAGCTTATTTATTTGTTTAAAAAAATAAAAATAAAATAAAATAAAACAAAACAAAAAAACAAATTGCAAAAGATATTAAATAAAATAATACATATGGTGGCATGCCTTTTTATAAGTAAAAAAATATTTGGGATTTTCTAAGTTGTGCCGCCAACTTCTTTGGATTGTAAGTTGTACCCATGGTTTTTAGAAATTCTAAGTTGTGCCCTCCAATTTCTCCAAATTCTAAGCTATGGCCTTATTTCACTTAAATTAGTTAGCTATAGTTTTGCTATTAACCATAGTTTGCAATAAAAAAATAAATAAATAAATAAATAAAAATAAAAAAATCTCTTCTCACTCCTCCCCCTCTCCCACTCTCACTCCACCCACCTTCTCCTTCCTCCTCTTTCTCTCTCCTCCAAACCCCCCACTCTCACTCCACCCACCTTCTCTAAAAACCTCTGACCCCTCATCAATGGTGGACGAAGCCCACCTCGATCCCTCTCATCACGGCAACCTCATCAAATTCCACGAAGCACCCACCAATTCCAATTTGATTGCAAAAATTTTGCTCGAAAACTGGGATTTTTACTCGAAATTGGGGTTTTGATTGCCCTGCTGCAGGGGTGGCTCGCGTTGGGTGGTGGGCTGGGTGAGGGTGGGTAGTTGAGTGAGGAGGCAGGGGAGGAGGGGAGGTGTGGTGGGGCTGTTGGGAGGTAAGGGAAGAGAAAGGAGAGAGAACGAATAAGGGCAGAGGAGGAGGGGCGTGAGGGTGGCTGTGGTTGTGGTAAGGTGGCGTGGGTGGTGGTTTTTTTTTTTTTTTTTTTTTTCTTTTAAATTATTATAATTAACCATAGTTAACTGATTTAAGTGAAATAAGGGTATAGCTTAGAATTTAGAGAAATTGGAGGGCACAACTTACAATTTCAAAAAAACATGCGTACAGCTTAGAAACTGAAGAAACTCGAGGGCACACCTTTAGAAAAACCCAAAATATTTAGACAACACCCTTCATAAAAGAATACAACCTTTATTTAGTCCCGTGCTCCATGCACAGACTAACATACAGTACCATGGAATTACGTAGAGATCTTTGGCTCTATATAGTCTTTACTAAACATTTCCAATTAGTTGTAGTGTAAAAAGCCCTTATAGACATATATATACACAGATCATTACCTACGCCAATTCGATGTGATTTCAACTTTTAGACAAAAATTTGAGAAATTTGGTTCATGTCATAGGATGTGACAAAGTTTGAGAAATCAGTTTACAAAATAAGTTAACATCAGAATGAGGTCAGAATGAAGGTGAACGAACGAAAGAAAGTCAGAAACTAGTAGCTTTGCTTCTTGATTGGAGCTTTTGAAATAATATGAACTCTTTCAACTCAGGACACTCAAATGCAGGCTTCAAGCTCAAATATAAAGGTTCACCTTGGCAGAATTCAAGACATGAGCACTCGACTTAACATTAAAGCCAATACTTTTTCAAAATAAAAAATTGCTATTAGTTACTACTTACCCATAATCCTATCACGGGGACTCGGTAAGTAGCTAAGCTATATACTTATCAAAATCTCGAGGAAATTGGTAGTTGAAGTTTTGAACCAACTATCATAAAGTAGAAACACCGGCTTTTGACCACAGAAAACACTTTTTCCTATTAGATAAATGGAGGGCCATGTTCCCATGTAGATGGCAGTTTTCAAATAAAAAATTTCTTCACTTTAATTTTCTTTCTTTTTTTCCCTTGATAAGACTTCTATCTAATCTGTCTATGAACTCTTTGAGATGTACTCAGTTATTCACAGTCACTTAACAATAAAATAACAATGACTAATGTAGGAAAATGGGAGATTTGATTGAATTAATTGATGCCAAATACAGGATAAGCATAGCTTTAGGCCATGAATCTCTAATGTAACTTGAGGTTACTACTCTAAAAAGAATGTGCTCTCTCTTAATTTCTGGATGGTTTCTAAACTAACAGCACCCACACTATATACTACTACAACTCCCAAATCATTTCCTAAATTGGATATACATAAAACATAAAGAAACTTGTTGACATTCCTCTTCAAAAGATCGCATGACTTCCCTTGTTGCTACTCCCACTAATTGAAGTAATGTTGACTTCCCTTGGTTTAAAGGTGCCTTTCCTTTTTCTTGTATAAACTTGAAAAAGGAGTTTGACCACCTTGAATACCTCAGTCCATTACACTCTTCTATTTTCTGTCTAGTTTAAATTGTGCAGCTACCTTGAAATTCCAAATTATGTCATCAAAGCCTTTCTTGGTTTCCCGTGTAAACTACAAACTAGACAGAGATGGCCACTAAATATATATGCATTGCATATTGCATTATATAAATAAGAGAATATACAGCAAAAGGATAATTAATTTCTGAAATCTAATATTAATTAATTTCTGAAAGCTAATTATAGAGTTAAGAAAACAGAGGAATTTCTGAAAGCTAATTGTAGAAAGTAACAACAGAGCAATGTCAAACCTGTTTATAGAAATACGACTCTTACACATAGCAAAAGCATAATTAAGTTCTGAAAGATAATTATAGAGTTAAGAAAACAATAGAGAAATGTCAAACCAGTTTATAGAAACACGACTCTTACATCTCTTCCTTGCTTAGTTGCTTCCACCAAATCCAGGAGTAATATCATGACTTGAATCAAATGTATTTGTTGAACCATTAACTGGTCCACTGTAAAACTGTAGGCAATAGTAAAATATGTAAGTCATATAAATGAATGAGAGAACGTCAATTATAATTTATAACCACTAACCTTTAACTTCATCTGCTTGTTTGGGTCCCAGATCCTTGCAAGGATGTTCAATGTCTGAAATTTCAGTACAACTGAATAATATTAAAAGCCAGAAGCATAGTGTATGGTCAGTTTAGAGCATATGGCATTAGTCACAAACCAACTACTACCTTTTCTAATAGGCTTCCACTTGATTCAAATCTTTTAAGTATATTGATCAAAGGGTGTGTAACACCCTCAGCTTCCATTGTTTCACAAAGAGCAATGCTGCATGAAACAAATAGCGTCCAAAATAAATTAATTATATTTATAGAAAACAAGTAAAAGATCAGTTATTTCACCTATGCTTTATATTTTGTAAGTCAAAAACTGATTTTTACAAGAACCTGTTGTTCACATGAGCAGTTTGGTGCAGAGTCCTCTTCTGTTTTTCTTTATTTATTTTTTAAATTAATGTTTAAGATGCATAGCAATCACATAGAACTTTTCATTTGTATCCTCAAATGTTTCTTTATAGAGGGGAGACAAGCATTAATAAAAGTAAAATTTGTTTATTGAAAAGTCAAATTGCCCACAAGGCCACAACCATGTGACTAGGGGTGATTATCGGTCGAACCGAGACCGAGCTTAGCTAAGTTCGTCTGCGTTTAAGTTTTTTCGAGCTCGAGCCGAGCCTAAATCGAGCCCAGCGTTGACCGAGCCTTTAACGAATTGTTCGCGAACAAGTTATACTAATTATTATTCTTGGTTCTCTCGACTTATTTGATTTTCTTCTTAAATTTTTCTTGGTTTTGTTCATTTTTTTTTATGTAATGAATTTGTTAACCTTCTCATATGTAATAAGTAAGAAATTTATTATTATGTATTAATGCATAATATATTATTTTTTAAATATAAAATAATTAACGAGCCTGGTCACGAGCTTTCGATCCGAGCCTACTCTAGCTCAGCTTGGTTCGTTTAGCTTTCGAGCCGAGCTTTGAACGAGCTGAGCCCGAACTGTTCGCGAACATGCCAGGCTCATTCTCGCCCCTACATGTGACAAAAGCAACATTATTCAAGCAATTGCAAAGGCAACTGCTCTTTTCATCCTCTCGCCTTCCTAGGGTCTACCCTTTCAAAAAAATTACTTAAGTACTTTATGCAAAGATTGGTGTTTCCTTTGGCTGTTTTCATGCTTCAACCATTTCTGGCTTCTTTCATCACAGAGTAACAAAATGAATCAATCAAAACCTTGATCACAAAAGTGAGGTCATGCTCTACGATCAAAGACCCTATTCTCATACAAATCCATTTGCTTCATATATTTCCTAACTCCTTCCAACCATGACATTTTTGGTCTCCCTCTCTACCTGTAAGCTCCCCATGAATCCATGATCCCCCTTCACTGGGTGGTGCATCTTGGGGTCAAGAGAAACAAAAAAAAGGTTTCACAAAATTGAAGTTTACTTTAAATTGCGCATAAAATTAAGAGAATATCTAACATTTATTGCTTTATTACAACTTTACAAAGAATGCTTCATATTTTCAACAAATTTAAAGAGATAAGGTTGTTGTTTCAATTATATGATTGTCTCTAAAACTATGGTTCCTCATATTTCATTCAACTATTAATCCTTGCATCAGTTGCCACAATTGTATCAGGTTTGAATGGAAGTGAAAAGATAAAGAAAACCCCCAAAATTGAGAGAAAAGAAAAGGAGAAGGGAAAAAATTTACTTCCTCCGTTTTCGAAATTTTGCAACAAAGGGGTATTTTTTGTGAGAGATAAAATATTACTTTGTTGCAAGTTTTCGAAAATGGAGGAAATAGTAAAAAGGATATGTTGCAATTGATTGGAGATTTGGGGGAATCAAAACAAGGAATATGTGACAACAATGCCAATAACTCCATTCACCATTTGTTTTCTATCTATTGTTTTCTGAAGCAAACATGTAAAAATGACTAGATATGGGAGAATAAACAGTACCTAATTGACAACTTATCTAATGCATTCAGAACTGATGACCTCACTGAATCACTACGGTGGTTTAAAAGCTGAACCAGACGCTTCACAGCTCCAGCTTCCCTGAAGGAAGTCCGCATGAATTCACTTACTGATGCAGCAGCAATAGAATCTGCCGCTTTTGCAATGGCTGTTTCATCTTCCAGCTCAAGAATCAGTACCAAACGTGCAATACCATCCCTCAATGGCAATAGTGTTTGGTGAAAGCTAGTAGAGGACCCACTTCCTGAATTACTCTCATCTTCATTTTCTATGGCTCCAATACGAGCTAGAAATTGCTGCTGTGTTCGGCCAACTATAGCATCCATTTTAGACTTGTCTATCTTATCAGCATTGTCTTCAACATGTAATCCGAGTAGTAATTCTGATGCACCATATCTTGAAGGGCCTTTTGAGCTTCGTCTAAAGTCAGAACCATCAGGTAATGAGGGCCATGAATACAATGCTGGCTTGAAAGAAGCATAAGCAGCTGCACCAACCAAAGGTACTGGAACCAATCCTTCCTCCATGACAAGAATTTTGTAGTAATCATCTTTAACAAGCTCAAGTAAAGCATTTTTTGCTTCTTTTCTAATCACCTTGGATCCTTCTTTTTCATTTGTCAAAAACTTGGCCTGAAATTTATAACAACAATCCTATTAATAAAATTTCCTATTGGTCGATAGACAAAGGAACACAAGGGCTAAAATAGACACAACTCATTTGGCATTAATAGATAAAAAAAAAAATCTGGCAGTCATAAATAAGAAGCTCAAATACATAAATAATAACAACCAAATGTTTCCTGAAGTTCTCTTATAGTCTCGTTTTCCGGGCAGATTATAACTTGTAGCTTAATCCAAACAACAATCAAAGGCCCTTTATTAGTTTAGATGCTTTTATTCAATTAATCATAACTTGTTGTTTCTTCGTGGTTCGAACCTTTTACTACTAGCTACATTAGGTTATCTTCGTGTTATCAGGTTACCTTTGATAAGCCTGTCAATCTTCCTCGTTTCTCAACGAATTTTAGTGAATTTTATATACAAATCGATCGCCTCGACGTTTAGAGTATGAATCTAAGCTTTGATTTCAGATTTGTTAATTTTTTGAGTTGATTTCGTAGCATTTTGTAATTCTAATTCTTTGTGGGTTTTGTTGTTTTGATTGAATTTTGTTCCAATAGTTGTAGATTGTTTTCTTTTATGTTTATAAGTACTTTTTGATTGAATTTGAGTAGTTTTAATTTGATTTTAGAATACCCTTATTATTGAGTTTTTGATCAAGTTCTTCAATGGCTTCCTACCTTAGTGTTTGCTTAATTCTTTGTGATTTGAGCTTGTTTTCATGGCTTTTGAGTAGTTTTCTTGTCTAGGAAGCTAGGGATCCTAACTAGTAGTCACACAATGCCTAATTAACATTTCATGGTCAATCCTTGATCATCTATTTCAAATTGTAGTTTCCTAATTGTTTTAGCTTTGGACTTGGTCAACCTAAAACTAGAATAAGAGGGAGATTTTGAATGAACTTCACCAAGGGATTGGGGGGTTTAATTTGGAATGCTTGGCCTATTTTGGTTTGACAAACACTAGTAGAGGTTAGAACAGGAGTTTAATCGAAGCTAGTAGTTGGATGATTGGGAGACTCGGGAGATGATTCCAATTGAATTAAAGGCAATGATCACAAAACTCAAGTAACTTAAATTGAGCTAACTTTTAAATTGGCATTGAGTGGTGAATAGTTAGGTCAACTAGGCTTCCTAGATTCTTAATTTTGAATTTCCAAAAGATTTAAGACTTAGCTTCCTAGTTGATTAGTTTTCCAAAAATACAAGCGGCATATCGATAATAGCATGAAAACAAAGCATGTCTCATTAAGATCTGGAAAAAAGTCTCACCAGTCTTGGAATAACATCAGCTTCAACCATGATACTGTGATTAGTAGAGCTCAATGCCAAATTTGCCAATACTCCACCAGCTGCTTCAGTTACCTTCATGTCTTCATCATCCAAAAACATTACAAGTATAGACAAAAGTGCATCATCACTTGCAATCTTTGGCCTGTATTTCTCATCTGCTGTTAAGTTCCACAGCAAACATATACTTTGTTCTTTGACCTGTGGACAAAAGTCATGGTGACTTCTTGTTATACAAATTTTAACAACCGTTGCAATCTTGAGGGATAATTGGTACCTCAGATGTCAAGGAAGGCTTCCTTAGTAAAGCAGTTATCTCCTCTATGGCCCCACTTTCAGCAACGATATCTCTATATGCATTGACTGAAGATATCATTCTCAAAAGGCCTGCTGCTGCTTCTTTTGCGTTGCTAGATTCGGACCTTAGAAGATGGACAGTGAGATTGACACAATCATGGTATTGCAAAATAATATCAACGTAACGCTTTCCTCCCAGGGAGTATTTCCAAAGAGCAATTACTGCCTGCTCTCTATCCAAGAGATTGTTGTCCAGCCTAAGCATTCTTACTAACAACGGTACATAATTCTCATCAGTACTTGACAAACTAGTATATATCGCATCAACATCCTGAAAAAGTGAAAAGCCATTAAAGATATGAGGTCACTTTTTTTTTTTTTTTTTGACATAGATATGGGGTCACTTAAAACAGAACAAAGGTGAATAATTAGAGTAATCAATCCAAAACCTCATAACTAAATAGGTAACGAACACAGTCCAAAACTACAAGACCAAGACCGGTAGTGGTACCTCACTAACCAAGTTATTCAACTCTAAGGCCTCGCTTGGTATGAGGGTAATGTATTAAGGGGTAATAAAAGTCAAACTTGAGAAAACAAAGGTGTTTAGAGGTGATAATAAAGGGATGAAGTGGTTGTGGGGAGAACAAAGTGGTGGTGGTGGGCGGAAAAGGGGAACTATTACCCTCATTTGGGGGGAGATATTTACCCTCCTCCACACTAGGGCTTAGTTTTAAAAGGCGCAAGGCGCACTAAGGCGCAAAGGGTTCTTGGAGCCTAGGCGCAAGGCGCAATGCAAAGGCGCGCGCCTTTCGTAGCCAAGGCGCACCTTATTTAGTTGTATTTATATATAATATTTTTGTTTTTATGGTGCTAAATTTTTACAAAAAGAGTCTCATTTAAACATAAATTTGATTTAAGTCTTTTATAAACATTATTGTAGTCGTTATATATTAGGTAATATTCTTTATAATACATTAATACACATAAACAAAAAAGATCAAAGGGCACTAAGCCATGGTGTTGGAAAATGTCTTCTAGCATACACTTGCCACAAGCTATGGTCGACAACATAGTTAGTTACATTGCCAAAAAGCGCAAAAAGCGCAAAGGCACGCCTCACTAAAGGCGCACTAAGGCGCGCGCCTCTTTGAGCCTCTCGTAGGTGTGCGCGCCTCGCCTAAAAAAAGCCCACACTCTCGAGCCTCGATGAGCCTTAAGCCTAGGGTAATTGTTACCCTCATATTGTTACCCTCATATTGAGGTAATTGTTACTCCATCTCTTCCTTTTTAAAACTAAGCACTAGGGTAATTGTTACCCTCATATTGGGGTAATAATTACTCCATCTCTTCCTTTTTTAGTCACAAAAAAATGTAATTATTCCTCCATCACCATATTAACTCATATGTTTTCTTCTTAATTTGATCAAGTTTGACTTTTATTACCCTTAATACATTACCCCCATACCAAGCGAGGCCTAAGGATTAGGCATATAATATTTTCCAACATGTCCAGCTTAGCTAAGCAAATGGGTCACTCAATTCAGTTGCTAGCCTTGCCGCTTACCTTTTCAAAGCTTTTTTTCCACGCTAAAGTTGATCGCCAATTCACCACATTTGCCACCCACTTTTTTCACTCTACTTTTACACCAGTTATAGACAACTTATATAATGCGTACATGGAAGTACATGGAAGCTATGACTCGAAAATTAACATCCACTTACGCCGTGATTAACAAAACCAGATAGTGCCCCCTACAACAGGAGACACCTTTTCAGTTTTCAGAACCACCCCAGCAGCAGACGGGTGTTCCGTACCAGAACTTATACCATATATGATATATTTCTTGAATTGTTCAGGTATCCATTAATCGATTATCGAACGGTCACAATTCGGCTACACCATTATTACCCCCCAAGGGAGAAACTTGATTACTTTAACAAACAAGCTAATTCCAAGTTTCCAACTAACCCAATGTAACACACTAACACCAACTTGCAGAAATTCAAATTATTGACAAAGTAAACACACACACTCAAAACAAGAAAGCGTTAAAAAAAATGCTAAAAAGGCATGAAGCAGGAAAAGACTTACAGAAACAGTAGAGTGTTGGGAGCGAGAATCAGCATCATCACCACTACTAGCCCTTGCAACAACAGAAACACGAGCACACTTTCTGGGGTTGAAGTTGGATAATCGAAAATGGGGATGAAATTTCGATGAACAACAAGAAAATGGTAAGCTCGAATTTCTTCTTCTGTTATTAGCAATGAACTTTTTGGGTTGGTGTTGTAATTGGGAAAACTTGAAGTAGAAATAGTTTGCTGGGATTGTTGCCATCAGCAAAATAAGGGGATTGTTGCATTAAACCACCTTCAAATTACTCAGATGATTATCGCAGAGATTGATAGATGCTGGTCTGGGCAAATATGAGGTGTTAGTGGGTTGTAAATTGACCAGTTGAGTCTTCGACACTGAATTGTGAACTTTTATGTACGTCACTCACCGAACGTTCCAGATACCTAGGGTCAGTTTACGAAAAAGGTTCAATGGAACTGAATTAAACTCAAAAGAACTAAATTGAAATGAACTACTTCCTCGGTTTCATAATAGTCGCTACACTCTAAAAGATGTGGACTTCTAAGCAATTTTTTTTGGGAAGAAAAAGATAGAGAGAATGAAAAAGGTGGCCCAATGAGAGAGATAGATAATGTTTTTGCCCAAAATGGAAGTGTAGCAAGTAATTTGAACTTTTGAAAATGAATGTGCCCGGAATTGAAAATTGTTTGAGTGGAAATGTAGAAAATTGAATGTGATGAAATTTGGAGAAAATTTTGTGTGATTTGGTTGAAAAATGAATGAGATAAAAGGATTAGAAGTTGAGTTGTATGAGGTGTGGGGTGGGTGGGAGTGAAAACAATTAGAGTTTTTTACAAAGTACAAAGCTTCTCTACAAACACATGACACCACCAAAACACTCCAAAACTCTTCCAAAAACCAAATAAAACACCTCCAAGTCACAAAATACACAAAAAGCAACCATAACACAAATACACCACCATCTTCCCTATGTCGATCCATCCTCCAACCATAAGCTCCAAATGCACAAGCCTTGAGCAAAACAAAGACCTAAAGCCCACATACAAGCACACAAACAAAAACAACTCACAAACACATTTCAAGCACATAACACAAGCTCAAGCGTATGAGCTAAAACACACCAAACATGAGAAGAGGCTGAAGCCCTCAGGGTGCCTCCTGGAAGCACTTATTTAACGTCACTAGCTTGACGCATCAACCCCATTACGGGGATCCTTAAGCAACATTAGACGAAGAAGTGCACTAGGCACTTGAGCAAACTCACCTACCATGCAAACAAATTAGTCATCCAAAGTCAATTGAGAAGAGAGTTGGGCACACCTCAAGTGCTCATAGGGGAAATTCTTCTTTTTCTTACCATTCCTTCCTTTTGAGACTTGAACCAACAAGGATGTGCCCAAGCCAAGAAATTTATCATCATTCCCATCCATTGGGACACTAGAACCACAAGAGCCAACATCTAGCTCGACCTTACCCTTACCATTATCATCAAGCTCATTATCTTTGAGCTCTTGCTCTCCATGTGCTCTTTGCTTCACACTTTCACCTACTTCACAAGGCCACAAAGAAACACTAGCATAATATGGGTTAGCTTCGAGCTTAGAACCAAGAAAATCACAAGAATGAGAAAGAAAGTCAACCACATTGCACTTACCATTCATAGAGTTAGCAACTCCTTTCTTACGAAAGGTTACCTTTTCCTTGCCCACCGTGAAGCTAATGGTGCCTTGCTTTACATCAATGCAAGCACCGACGGTGGCTAGGAAAGGTCTCCCTAAAATCAAGGAGATATCGGAGTTGCTTGCCACATTTATCACCACAAAGTCATTCTTAAGCATATGACCTTTCTTACCAATTTTTAGAAGCACATTTTCGGCAATTCCAACCGGGACTCGATTGGTGTCGTCCGCAAATTGTACGGTTGTGGTGGTGGACTTGAGAGTGGTGAGACCCAATTTTTGGAAAACCGGATATGTCATCACACTAATACCCGCTCCTAGATCACAAAGCGTATCTCTTATGAGCATACCATTAATGGTTCAAGGAATGGAGAATGTGCCCGGATCTTTGAGCTTTTCCGGGATCTCTTGTGGGGGTTCAATCTTGGTTTCCACTTTGTTCTTTTGCCCCATGTTAGAAGTCTCACCAAAGAATTGAGAGAAGTTGGGCATCTCACTCTTAGCCCCATTAGGTGGTAGTTGGGAATGGTGATGTTAGAGCATTTGGAGAAATTGACCAAATATTGAGTCAAGGAATTGCTCGGGGTTTGGCATTTCGGAAATCACTTTCAAGCCTAAGGGGTCTTGCCTCACGCTAGACTCTCCCTCTTCAATTGCCTTACCCTTCTTCCTAGCACTCTTGTTTCTCTTTTTCTTTTTCTTCTTCTCTTTGGTCTTTTCATCATCGGTTTCGCTCATGCGATCACTCTCACCAACATCACCTACTTTCACCTCTAGCCTCACTCTTCTCTTCAATCCTTTCCCTTCTCTCATTCTCAATGGGTTCCTTCTTATCACTCTTGTTTTGAACAACAACAAGCTCACTCTTTTCTCTCTTCTTCCACTCAATCTCAACTTCTCTCTTACCACCACTCGATTCCATAGCATGCACTTGTGAACTAGCATCATTCTTTGTAGTGGTGGTATATGGTTGAGATGGTTGAATGTACTTTGGGGTTTGTTGGGCTAGATGTGCCATGTTCCCTTCAAGAGTTTTCATTCTAGCTCGGAACTCGTGTTGGTCTTGTGGTTGTTGAAGAAGGGGGAAATTTTTATTTTGAGTGGGATATGGGTTGAAGTTTTGTGGATTTTGGATTTGGTTGAAATGGGGTGGAACTTGGTTTCCTCTTGGCCCCATGAATTGCCCTTGCATAGCTCCTTGAGAATTTGGGTGTTGGTAGTAGGGGGTGTTTTGGTTGGCTTGAAATGGAGCTTGAGCATTGGGATTAGCAAAGCCACCAACATTAGCTTGATAGCCATAGTTAGGGTTATTCCCCCTAAAACCACCTTGCCATTGAGCATTTGGGGTTTGGTTAGCATACCCATGGTTTTGATTCACAAAACCTTGGTTTTCATAACCAAAGCCTCTTTAGTTGAAAGGTCTTTGGTTACCATAACCATTCCCACCTTGAGGGTTGAAACCCCTTTGGTTGGAATTGTTTTGGTAACCATAGCCATTCATTTGGCTTGGTTGGTTGTATGGGGCCCTCATTGGCCCATAAGCATTAGGATTGCCACCAAAACGTGGCCTCATCCCATTGTCACCCATCGCATGATATTGTTCAATGTCATAATCGCAAGGCAAATCATCAACACAATCATCATTAAGCATGGACACATTTTGCATGTTACAATATGAAAACAAGTGATCATAGGCTCCACAAATATTGCAAAATAAAACTCCACTAGGCATGGTGTTATAAGCTTGGGGTTTAGACTTACCTTGGCTCTTAAGAAGGGTGGGTGGAGTCGCTTGAGAGGAGGAGATTCCCCCCTTCTCAAGGGATTTCTCCACAATGGATTTAATGCCCTCTAGAAGCTTTTCCACGACCTCGCCTTCGCCAAGAGCATGAACCACTCCCTTGTTTTGCCTTAGTGGGGCTCCTTCACCTTCTTGCCATGTGGCATAGTTGTCCACCACATCTTCTATGATCCCTTCGATCTTATCTTCACTTTTGTTCATGATCGGGCCTCCGGCGCCCGCATCCAAACTCGTCTTGGTCGAGTTGTTTAGCCCCATATAGAAGGTTTGATATAGCAACCACTTGGGAATACCATGGTGAGGACACTCACGTTGATACTCCTTAAATCTCTCCCATACCTCATACAATGTTTCATCAACCCTTTGTGAGAAACCTTGCAACTTTGCCCTTATCTCGGCGGTCTTGCGATGGGGGTAGAATTTGTACAAGAATGCCTTGGTTGTCTCTTCCCAAGTGGTCAAGGAGTTCGGCTTGACTTCCTTCTCCAACCAATCCAAAGCCTTGCCTACGAGTGAGAATTCGAACAATTTGAGCCGTAGGTATTCTTGGCTCACCCCATTGACTTTGATTGTATCAACATACTTCTCAAAGTCCTTGAGGTGTTTGTGCGAATTCTCATTCTTAAGGTCGTGAAAAGGCCTTGACTCGATCAATTGGATTAGATTGGGCCTTATCTCGAAATTTCCTTCTATAGCGGGGAGGACTATTGCCTTGGTTGTAGTGTATGCTCCCGGAGTCCCTAAATCCTTCAAAGCTCTAGCCATGTTTTCCAAATTTTCGTTTTTCTCAAGCTTATCCTCCAAAGCTTTTTCCTCTTTCTCACTCTCACTTGATTGCTCAAACAACTCCTTGCCCTCAATCTTTTCTCTAACTCTTGAACCCGTTTTCCTTGCCTTTCAAATTTTTCTCAAAGTTTTCTCAATCTCGGGATCAAAATCTAGGATTGAAGACTCACTATATTGCATGTAAATGGATATGAAAAGCAATAAAACCAAACCAAGTTCTCAAAACTCAAATCAACGTTGCCTCCCCGGCAACGGCGCCAATTTGATGGGTGCCTTGGTGGTCGTTGATTTCACCAAGTCACTCACACAAATACAATTTTTAAAGCCAAGCAAACCAATCTATACAAGTATAGTCGTGAGCAAGGGTCGAACCCAAAAGAGGCAAAAACTATGTTTTGAGTTTTGAAATCAAGGATTTGGGGGGTTTGAAATCAAAATGGGATTTTGAATTATTTTAAGAAACTAATGCAAACAAAGTAATTGAGGTTTTTGTGAAATCAAACAATCTAAAACACCTAGGAATGCTAGCTTGCCCAACTATATAAAGGAATAATGCCAATCAAAAGGGGTTGAGTTCTCAAGTCAATTTTAATAGTAATTGTGATCTTAGCTTAGAAATGTGGTTGGAATTATCTCCCAAGTCATCCATTCATACCACACTATGCTTAAACCAAAGTCCCCTTTAAATTCTCACATAGTTTAGTCATACTTGATTAAGCTAATACTCCAAGCAACCTCTCCAATCCCTTGCAAAGGTTTATTAAAGCAAGCTCTCTCTCTCTCTCCCAATTTTAGGTGGCCAAATCCAAAATCAAGAAAGAATGAGAAACCACACTTTTAGGGCAAAGTATGATTGAATTGAGATTATCATATCATTTTGGCATCAAATTGATTATAGTTGGGCTCCCTAGCATCCCTAAGCTAGAAAACTACTCACTGATCATGCTTTGAAAAAAGAAAACAACAATAAAAACAAGAGAAAACAACAAAGAAGCCATTGAAGAGCAAAACTCAAACAAAAAAGGGTATTCAATATCTTTCACAAATCAACACCAAAATCAACAAGAATTGTATGTATTTACTCACAAACAACTAGAGATTACTTCTATCAACAATTGAAATCAAAATTGAAGCAATTAAGAAAACCCAAAAAATAGTTAACAACACAAAACTACAACAAACATGCTCAAAACTAAATCAAAAGCAAAATTAAAGGCTAGAAATAGAAGTACTTTGATTAGAGGAATCAAAAGCATATAAAACTTGTAAGAAATGATTGAGAAATGAGTGAGTTATGGCAAAAACAAGCTCAAGAACCAAGGTTTCTCTCTCCTCTAGTTATGGAGATTGAAGAAGATGAATCTACGTAATTTGAGAGAAAAAGCAAAAAAATCTGAAATTCTAAAACTAATGAAAATGAATTAAGACTTGTCTCTTGTTCTCTCTCCTAAAATCCTATATATACAACTCTAATACAAGCTATTACATATTTACAAAATTGCCATTACTAAGCTTCCACATGTGCAAGTCAAACTCCAAAAGTCAAAGTCAACTGCCAGGTCAACGAAAAGTAAAAGGAGCTAGCTGCCACGCAGGCGCGGACGACACGCGAGTGTGGAGCGCATGCGAAACCCCACGCGCGGACGAGACGCGCGTGTGGGGCGCGTGCGAAACCCCACGCGCGGACGAGACACGCGGACGAGAGGTCCCATGCGCGGACGCACATTTTTCTCTTTGGAAGTGTGCAGACGCGTGTGCCACGCGCGGACGGGACGCGCGAACGAAAACTCCATGCGCGGATGACACATGCAGACGGACTGGGCGAGGCGCGGACGCGCCAAAAACCTTCCGGTAAAACCTGGGAAAGTGTGCAGGCGCGTTCCAAGAGCGCGTGCGCGCGTGGCGAGTCGCGGACGAACTTCCATGCCCCATAACTCTCTGCTCGTTTCTCAGAATGCAGCTTATAATATACCGTTGGAAAGCTCTCTGAGTCTACTTTCTAATGCAAAAAGTCTCATCTGCAAATTCAAAGCGTGCAAAAAGATATGACTCGAATAAGTCGTTAGGGTACAAATTCAATCACTTAAAAGCTCACCTCTTTCACAAAAACTACCAAACCAAAGCACAACAAGGCACCACACTAGCACACATTCACATAGGATGCTTGCAAACACTAATAGCACTTGTATTTGAGTACAAAAGAATAGGAAAGAAGAGAAACAAAGCTAAAAACCTACAAAAACCACTAAAAACCAACAAAACTCTACAAAACTAAACAAAGTGGAAATCTAGCTTGAAAGCTAGTGAAATGATATCAAAAACACACAAAATGGCCAAAATAAGGAAGAAATAAGTGCCTAAATGTGACCATTTTTGGCACTTATCAAAGTGTAGCGAGTTTTTCGAAACGGAAGAAGTAAAAATTTTAACTTTGCATTAATATGCACCAAGATACAAACAATGATATAGATATAGTATCTTATAATTTATAGGCAATATTGTCAACAACTACTCGATTTTGTAAATTTTTAGAAACAACTACTCATTTTTTTAAGGGTTCGTTCGACATTGTTGTGGTTTTTTGTTTTTTGATTTTTGTAAAAAGTCATGTGAAATATAGCATATAAAAGATTAAAAAAAATTACATAGACTTATTGAAAACAATATAATTTTGAAAACTCACAACAAAAAAGTCTAAACCACTTTTTTCTGGTTTCCTTTTTTGGTTTTTTGTTTTCAAAAAAGCTGAAAATTAAAAACAAAAACAATACCGAACGGCCCCTAAACAACTACCCGATTTTTTTCTTATGTTTGTTAATCACTACCCACCTTGGGTTTCCGATGGCTGAAAACCGCTCTCCATTCTGTGGACCCCACCAATGTTCGATTTTTTTCTTTTAAAACCTGATTAACCTTATTTTCTTCCTATCTTTATCTCTTTTTGTCCAATTCCTCACTCTAATCTTCCTCGTTTTTCTTCCTTTCTCTATTGTTCTTCTACATTTTTCATTTTGTTTGTTTTTTTTCCTGAATTTCTTCATTTAGTCCCAAAAAATGCAATTTTGACAAGATTTCAAGTCAACACAACCAACTTAAATCAGAGTAAAATTCAGCCAAAAACAAAGCAATCACAAAACCTAAACTCAAGAAAATGAAAAAAAAAACCCATTTTAACACAAGCAAACACCACAATTGCAGAGATTTCGATGAACACTTCCAATTTAGGGTTTTTGTTGACAAATCAAGAAAAAAAAGCACACTTATCGAAATACCTCCTAATACAACATCGAAATTATTACGGAAATGTCATTTCTAAAATTAAATACGGAGTACCTCCTAATACAACATTGAAATTATTACAAAAATGTCATTACTAAAATCCTAAGATCTCGGAAATTTCAACAATGCCCTTGCCAAAAGTCTACTTTGCAGCTGCGGAGGGAGTTCGGCATTTCTCGACTAAAAATGCAGATCCTTAGAGCGAGAAAGATACAACCAGAGTGGACGCTCTACCCTCGAGAGCGAACGCTTTGAAGCCAGAGCGGAGGCTCTAAATGCTCAACATTATCCTCCAAAATCTCTGAAAAAGGATGGCCCTCCAGAGCGGACGCTTTGGATGCTCAACATTTGCTTTTGAAATCTTGGAAATTAAGTGAAAGAGAAGGGCACCCAGAGTGGACGCTCTAGCCCTATAAGGCCTCCGACATTTGCTCCAATTCTTCCTCTTTGCCAGCTCAAGTCAAACACTCCCAAAGTCGAATTTTGACAGCCCATAACTTCTGCCTCGGCACTCGGATCGCAGCGTATAAATATACCGTTGGAAAGCTCTCGATCCCATCTTTCAATTGCAACAAGTTTCACCTGCAAATTCTGAGCATACAAGATATGGCTAAAAGAAGTGATTAGCACACTTAAAATCAAGAATCAAATCACAACTTGCAAACAAGCAACATGGCATCAATAGCAACTCAAACCAAAGTACTAGGATGTACTCTAAGGACTTAAAAGAAGAAAAGAAGGAAAAACTAAGGAAAAAGAAGCTAAAACTACTCAAAACACAACTAAGACACAAAAGCAACTAAAGACTCAAAACTAAGTAAAAAGCAAGCAAAACCAAACTAAAAACACACAAAAGAGCTAAGAATAAGGGGTAAAAAGCCCTAAAAGTGGCAATTTGTGCCACTTATCGGTTAGAGTAATATTAAATAGTTCCAAAGTTATAGGAAATAAGTAGTATTGGAGAGGGCAAAGTTTCTTGTCTGACGTTACAAGTCTTTTAGAGGATTGATTTTTCATTCTAAAGGAAGTGCTTTGAATAGGATTGTGACAGAAAATGTTGTTGCATATTTATGAACCCCTATTGTTTGACATGCTCAAAATTATCAGTAGATTAAAGTGAGCAAGTGGGAGGACGTTTTCGTCGTTCTAAAAATGCCTAACCAAAGATAAATCTCCTACTCTCTTAATACAAGCTAATGTATAGGGCAAGTAGAGTTCGTATCCATAGGGAATGGGGACTTGCTAGAAACTAATAGCAAATAAAGATGTCAAATCACTTCGATTACTATCCGTGATTAAACAACGAACAAAAGGGGGGGGGAATTTTGTGGTGAATTAGAGTATCAATGATCTAAGTGAAACTAGCGATTAATTTAAACTTGAGGTAACGAACTTAATAATTGGTAAGAACTTCGCTCTTTATCGATTATATGACCGAAACACTTGTTAACGTTATAATTCAGTTCTTGATTAGTTATTGTTGAAGACTTAATCTCCGATGTCTCTATAAGTAGCTAAGTCGATGTTATGGTGATTAAACCACGCATGGTGCGTCTACTTAACACTAATTATCAATCGAACCTTTTCCAAGGCGTAGAGATTAGAATCAATAATTGCAATGAGCCTACTAAACAATAAGATCGTGAATTAATTAACAAGGTGTGAATTAACTAATGATTAATCTAGCTTCTACCAAGTTTCAACAATCAAGTGGTTCAATTGAATAAACCCTAACTTGCTACTATGAATTGGGAAACAATAATGAAATCAATTGCAAACCCTAGCAATGAAAATTAACAAGTACTAACAAGTATATATCCAAGTCAATACAAAGCAATAATCATATCAATAAGAACAAAAGTTTCAATTAATTATAATCAAGTAAAGAACTAGATAGAGTTTGAGTAAATATTACATAAACCTTTGAAGATAATTCCAACCACTCCTAGGAGTGCTTAAGCTAGAGATACCATGTTCATGCTTGATTCCATGAGAATAATCAACAATTAAACTAAGAGAATTAAACTATGAGTATTTGAGTTCTAAAGCTAAGCTTGAGTAGTAATGAGAGAAATTGAGATCTAGAATGATAATATGATACTTTACAATGTGTTTCAACAATTCCATAAATACTATGGCCTAAAAACAAACCTAAAAAGCAAGTGGAATGAAACCGCTTAAAACAGAGTCGGGGCTGCAGGGGGGCACTGGGCGCGCCCTTAGTGGTGTTGGGAGCGCCCTAGGTGAGATCAAAACATCTGCTTCTGCCTCCTAGGCGCTGGTCGCGCCCAGCTGGCCTGCAATGCACACTAAACTTCAAACGGCCATATCTCCCTCGTTTCTCATTGGATTTTACCACTCGTTGCAAAGATCTCGAGACAAACTTCAAACGGCCATATCTACCTCGTTTCTCATTGGATTTTACCACTCGTTGCAAAGATCTCGAGACAAACTTCAAACGGCCATATCTACCTCGTTTCTCATTGGATTTGACCACTCGTTGCAAAGATATCAAGACAAACTTTCATCTCCAACAAGAATTAACTGAAAATAACTTGTATATTAAAAGATATAACCATTTGAATTTGGTTTTGTAGACACCCAAATGTGTCTCCCCAAATAAGTAATCAATGATGAAACAAACCACGTTTCGCGATCGATTTGATTCTGAAGAGATGCGACTGAACTCGTAAATCGAATCCGAAAAAGCTCGAAATAAGTGAAGTTATGCTCGAAATAAGTGAAGTTATGCTCGAAATCATATGTCAAGGGTCAAATAAGAGGCAAAAAGTATTTTCTTTTATTTATTTTAAATATTTTCTATTTTTAGACTTTCTTTTTTAGTTTTAGGATTTTTTTTAATAATTAATAAAGGTCATCTTTAAGATTTCCACTTTTCATTGCATTCTTCTCATTTTTCTGAGTTCACCAGTATTTTTAGATTATTTTTCCGATTTTTCTATGATTTTTTATGAATTTTACAATATTTACAAAAATAAAAAAATACAAAAATACGCAAAAAATACACAAAAATACATAAAAATACATGGATGAATGTAGAACATTCTAGAAGGGCCTTGATTGCCCTCCAAGAATGTCCACGTTCATAGCATCGCGTATTTCAAGGCAAATCCTACAGAATTTTTGCAAATACGTAAAGTATAAGGAAGCGTATACATAAAAATACGCAAAAAATACACAAAAATACATAAAAATACATGGATGAATGTAGAACATTCTAGAAGGGCCTTGATTGCCCTCCAAGAATGTCCACGTTCATAGCATCGCGTATTTCAAGGCAAATCCTACAGAATTTTTGCAAATACGTAAAGTATAAGGAAGCGTATATATGCTCAAACGAGCGTGTATACGCTCCCAGGAGCGTGTATACGCTCCTTCGAGCGTATATACGCTCCTCAAGAGCGTATATACACTCGTTTTTGTTCCCGTATGCCTATAAATACGGCCATCGACCTTTCATTCGAGCATCTTCACACGTATTGCTAGACTTTGTGTACGTGCATACTCTTTTTCTCTCTCACTCATACTCTCTTTCACTACAAAACACACAAAATACGAGTTCTTGCGATCTTTCGAATCACTTTGGCGAGCGAAATCAAGGTATAATTCTGAGATTACTCAACAAAACCTTCATTTCGCGTTCTTTTAACTTTGATTAATAACAATTTCGAGTTTTAATTCAACTAATAAAATGTAGAAACTCACCTTTTATTCGATTTCATGTAAATATGTAGGATTAATTATCACATTTTGTTGTTTTCGTTTTCATTAACTTTATTATCGCTTGTCTTAATTATCATTCCTTTCTTACTTATCGTCATTATTAATGTTGATTGTCATTACTAACGCTTTCATTGTGTTTTATATAGCGATCTTTGTCAAGGCACTCTTATTCTATTATTTAAACTAACGATTTGTTTGATTGCAGCGACAAGGTAAGGATGGTGTACATATATTGTGTATATATTGAATGTCACACTTGTATGCTTTGCTAAATAAGACCGGAAATTATGTGAATCACATTAAAGTCAGATTAATTATGGACGACCGGCTTTTAGGCACCGTATTAATTTGATTAATCTCAAGTGGTCACAATTTCTAGGCTAGGTAGTTGCTTGTGCATAATAGAAACTCATTTTTGTAGTAACTTTAGGATTAGAACGCTAATAAGGCTCAAAATTGCTAGGCTATGTGTATCTAATAATCGTGTTGAATGGAATTACAATGAGACCGAGTAGAGGCCGCTACATGCGGGCGGATTGGGTCAAAGATTCAATCCGTACCATGTCCCCGAACCCACGAGCTGGTTACTGGACCTAACTGTGGGGCCATTGTTTTGGCACCAACGTTTCGAGCGTCCGTGATTAACCTGTATAGGCACGGTGGCAATTCCCCTTACTCGACAACACTCCCCCAACGCACTCACGTGCAGTTTCTGTGGCTCAAGCCCACAAACACACATCGATGTAGGCCCAAGCCCGCGAGGTCCCACGGTCTACAAGTCTACTGTACTTTTCTTCTTCTAATTGGATCACTTTTCTCATTGGATTTGACCACTCGTTGCAAAGATCTCGAGACAAACTTTCATCTCCAACTAGAATCAACTGAAAATAAATTGTATATTAAAAGATATAACCATTTGAATTTGGTCTACTGTACTTTTCTTCTTCTAATTGGATCACTTTTCCTTCTTCTTCATGTGCTTCAATCCACTTCTTCCTAGGTCCCAAACAAGCTTCGAACTTTCCAAAAACATATAAAACATGGAAAGACCTCGAGCCTGAATCAACAAAAATAAACTAAGTCCTAAAAAGCAATTAAATAATGAAATGTAGGAAATTTTGCGAGAACAAACCTTTTATAACCAAAATTTTGCGAGATAGAACCTTTTAAAACGTTTATTGCGAGATGAAACCCAAAACAAAAAATAATTTGCGAAATAAAATCTGCTGATGCATAGGGTCTTTGACTTATAATTTCAGCTTTGGACCTTCTATTTACCAATCCAACCAACACCAACACCACCATTCACACAACTTACCATCACTACCACCACCATTCACACGACCTACCATCACTACCACCACCACACTAATTACCACCTCAATCCATTAACACCACCTAATACTTTGAATTTCAAATTTTAATTTCCAATCTCCATTAACACCACTTCAACCTTCATTGAAATCACTCCTCCACCTCTTACTACTTCTCGCAAAATTCCATTGAAATCACTCCTTGCAAACCCACAAAGTCCCTCGCAGCCCCCACGAACTCCTTCACCACACCACGAAATCCCTTTGCAACTTCACGCACTTCCTTTGCCACCCCACGAACTCGTAGCTCTGGAATTCGAATTCCTTTTTGGTTGAATGGTGATGGAGGTTGAATATGTGAATTTGAAATTGTTGATGGTTGAAGGAATCCGAAAGTGTTGTTGGTCAAATTTTTTGTGGTTTTGGTCGAATTATTTGTTGT
>NC_137839.1:78974216-78996716 GCF_948465745.1 Chenopodium album | reverse complement strand
AGGGTAATATGGGATGTACCAAATTAAGTGTCAAAATTACATCCCCCTACCATTCCCAAACCTTTTTCCCATGTTCTGGGACTGTTTCAGCAACTTTTCCAGTTTTTCCAATTACCGCCTTTTTTCCCGTATTTTCCATTTTTGGGGCCCACAAAAAAAAATTTTGGAAAAAAAAAATTTGTCAAAATCAAGATAAATACCCATCCTTTTGACCCAATTAAAAAAATTGGGTGTTTCAATACCATTTTGAAGAGTTTTGACCCATTATTGTGTTATTGTCAGTCGGGTGTTCACTACAATTTTACAAGGGGTACAATATAAAGCTCTTTAGGGGAAGGTGGGCAACTCAATCTTGAATATCTATAATGTAGTTATTTAAGCTTGGGGCCTTCCCCGGGCCAGAGGTAGGTTGTGTGCATTGCCAGACGCTAGTAGAATGCACACAGAAATCTCACCGGGGGGCAAGGCGGAAATTATGACGGTATCTGTAGACACCCATTTGTGTCTCCCCAAAACCAAACCCAGTGATGAGTACCTTTCACGTCGAATCATAATCGAATGAAACGAAAGTGTGGAAAGGTCTAGTGTTGCGGAAAGTTTTATTTCCTTTCTTTTCTTTTCTTTTCTCTTCTCTCTGTTTTTGAAAACTTTATTTTAAGAAAACAGTCAATCCTGTTTGGTTGGTCCATGATATGGGTCCAATAGTGGTGTAGTTGGATGGGGCTTGCAAAGACCTTTCCAACGATATATTATAAGCCCAATTCCGATGAATATTGAGGAATTTATGGCCAATTTACTAAACTGGGCCCGGTTTGAGTTTTAAGTACGGCCCAATGATCTAGGGGAGGGCCTAATCGATTTATCATTCCTAATGTAATTAGGAATGGTTTTGGTCTTCTAGAACATTGTAGAAGGTCTTATCATTCTTAATTCAATTAGGATTCTTTAGAGTTTTAATTAGATCAAATAGCATTTTCGATTGAAATTATATTATTTTATCTTCCAGTACGGGAAAATTATCAGATTTTCGAAAACGCGTTGAAATCCGGTTTGGCGTCCAATCCCAGGCCTTGGCGCCTGGAATCAGGATTGGCGCCAGACGCCAGCCATTGGCGCCTGGCGCTAGCCACTGGTCCTGGCGCCAATGAGCCAGGGCTGGCGCCAAGTTAGTTTTTCGATCTTCAGACTCTGTTTTGATAAATTATCTTTTTTGGATGTTTTTCTCTATAAATATCGTATCAAAAACTCCGTTTTCAACAATCTACAATCATCATTCATCAACAATCACTTTTTCAATTACCAATGATCAATATTCATTGACCATTAATAAACTCTCTTCATTAACAAATCGTTTATCAATTCTCTTCATTCATCTTCATCTCTTTCATCAATAATTTTTAACGTTCATTCATTCTTTCTTTTTTAAACCTTATTTTTTCCACACAAAATTCCGCATTCACAAGATCTTGATACACCTAGCCATATTCGAAGTTGCCTTCGCCCTAGACGTGAAAGGTTTTAATTTCTGAGGGTTTGGTCCCAAATCTTTCTTTCAATTATTTAATTTAATTGCTTTGATTATTATTTTCCTTGAAGTTACTAACGTGTGTATTTTGTAATTAGAAAGAGGTACGAGGCATCCAAGTAAGTACTTTAATGGTTTTATGATGTAGATATCATGCTTAGATTGTTATTTATGATTCCTAGTATCACGTCTAGGGTATCTTTAATATTAAGTATGATTAAGTATGATGCTTCCTATGTTCTTCCTAATATTTATGACTATTATTATTATTGATTATGTAGCTTGATATGTATTATATTTTATATTGTTATTGCTTGATCACCTTTTATTGCAGGTTAAAGGGAATTGGTATTTGCAATCACGCTTAATAATATAATTTAATAATCTTGTTAGGTTAATTGTGATTATAAATTCAAGTGATCGCCAATAATAGTTTATTTGTGCATTAAATTCAACCAACATAGATTAAACAGGTTTAGGGTTAATCCTATTGATTGTATGTTAGTCAGAAAGGGCACATGAATACGATCAGAATAAAGTATAGGCCTATTATTAGGGCATATTCAATCTCTTTTAGGTTGGATTTGTACCTTCATCCCCGAACCCTCTTTTGGTTCATGACCTTATGGAGTTGACGATCTCTTGGATCGTTAAGGGGTGTAACCTTCATCCTATGAATGGTTTACAAGTTCCTTAAAAACTTGTTGGCGACTCTTTTGCTCTATCTTCTTCCCTTTTGGACGCCACCGTACTTTAGTGTATGATCACAGTGGGGTTCAAGCTAGTGGGATTTTTAAAGGCTTGAAACTATTCCCTACAGTTTTTGGCGACTCCACTGGGGAGGATTTCTATTTTAATTCCTGAATTTGTTTTGGCGATGATTTAGAATGAGTGGATGAGACTCGAAAAGTTCTAAGTATTTCATGTGCGTAATTTTGATTAACATTATTGTCATATGCATAAAAAGGTTCTCATTGGAAAGACCATCCGTAATGAGTCAAAAACATAGGATTTTACACGTATAGGAAATTTGAGAAATGTCTTTCACAACTAGGACTGAAATAACACCGCGCGAAACTGGATGATTTTATTGAGCACAGAAAGCTGTTGAGGCATGTGGGAAGTAGCGTCAGGGGCCAGAGCTTGGCGCCAAACTTTTAGCCGTAGCGCCAGACGCCAGTATTATTTGTCGAGTCATCACCTAATGTCTAATTAATCAGTTTCCTGTTTAATTCGGTTAATTTTGCCGGCAATATTGCTTATTTGAATTAATATTCGAGTTTAGGCACTAAGTCCCATGGTCTTACACAAGAGTCCAAGCATGTCACTTACACTCAATACACACACTAATACACATGTCTTGACCATGATTAAGGGAGTCTTGTGTGCGCGCGTTATTTTTCGTCATTTTTTTTAGGGGGGTAAGTCGGATATTAATCCTCCAATAAATAATAGTACTTAAGTTCCCTAAACACATGTACATTATTGCTCCCTAAAAATATGCATACTTTTTTTAAAATAAAAGCCATAAAGTCAAACTGATTCGAGTCAAGTAATTAAAACGCAAACTGGCTTAATTTACAGCGCGTGGTCAAGAAAGGAAGGACGATTAATCAAAGATAACCTCTTCGTACAAGTCCAACTTTTCGACAAACCTATAGCTCGCAAGAGGAAAGCAAGAGTTATAATGGCAACTCAGGAAGAAGTTAATGATCTCAAGAACCAACTGGCTACTGTAACTGAGACACTAAAGCTTCTCGCACTTAAGATCGAGGATCCCGCGAAGCAACAACAAATGGACCTCATGCAAGAAAGCCTAAGCAAGTTGTCCAGCGACTACAAGTTTCAAGAACTCACATCTTAAGGGGTCTCGGTGGATAAGGATCTTCTTCCGCAGAAGTTCAGTGCCAACGACATCCCAAAGTTTAGGGCAATCGACAACCCCTACTTCCATCTAAGGGCATTTGAAACAATAATGAGTATCAAGGGTATCGATAAGAAAGTTTTCCCTTCTCTGTTCTCGCTATCTCTCGAGACCGTTTGCCAACAATGGTTCTTTTCTCTTGAAAAAGAAAAGACCTCTACCTGGGAATCCATAGCAAACGCTTTCGTCGATAGGTACAAGTGCAACGTTCAAGTCGAAACTGACCATAGAGAACTTGAAATTCTCAAGCAGAAGGAGAATGAAGGCTTCACATCTTTCTTTAACAAGTGGAGAGAAACCTCAGCTAAAATGATTGAGGTACCAAGTGAAAAAGAGTCCGTGAGATTGTTCATTAAAAATCTCCAAGAAAAATATTCAAAACATCTTAAATATCAAAATAACCTTCATACCTTTAAGGCTGTTTATGATATTGGGATTAATATTGAAGATGACTTAGCTAAATCTAAAGCTGCTAACAATAACTCCAACAGTGGCTGGAAAGGAAAGAAGAACGACAATCCTTCTTCTTCCAAAACCGCCCACTCAAATATGTTAGCGCCTTTAATCTAGGAGAAGTCCTCGCCATGAACAACCAAGGACAAAAGAAACCGTTTAGGAGAAACTTCACTCCTATTGGCATGAGTTATGACACCGCGTTTGATCGGCTAAATGCAAAAGGTCTTATAACTCCCATTGGACCATTTGGAGATCCACCAGTCGAGAAGAGGTCGCCTAATTGGAACCCCAATGCGCATTGCAAATATCATCAAGGTAGGGGCCATTCTACTGAAAGCTGTTGGAAGCTTAAGGAAGCTATCCAAGACCTGATTGACAGTAATAAGCTGTCGTTGCCTCCCGCCAGAAAGAAACCGAGTATTGACAATGCACCTCTAGCTCACACATTGGCTATCTCCAATGAAGAAGGCGAAGTTGACCCCTCATCTCTCATTAAGCCTGTCAAAGTAACCAACGTCGAAGAGGAAAAAGAAGAGACCTTCTTCGATGTCGAAGATAATCTTCCAGAACCAGCAAATGAGGTAGAGATACAAATACTCACACTATATCTGAGGGAGACATCGCAACTGTTACATGAAACTCTCAAAATTTTGAATGAACTTCGCAAGGAATATGATGAAGAACCTAAGAGAGAATTCACACCAGTAAAAACGACTTATGAGGTAAAACACTTTCCCTTACAAGTCACCGAAAGACCCAAGAAGAGCAATAAAGTTTATACTCCAATTGGGATCCCGTATGCACAAATGTTTGAAATGCTCTCCGAGAGTGGCAAGGTCAAACCTCTCGAACCGAGACCATTTGAATCATTAAAAAGAACAGATAGATATTACTGTCAATACCATCAGTCAGGAGGACACACCATAGAAAACTGCTTCAAATTCAAGGATTTGGTGCAGAAAATGATTGATAGAAAGGAATTAGTCCAAGTTCAACAAGAAGAGGATATAAATGTTAATGGAGTATGGGACAGTGATGAAGAAGATGTGTATCTAAAAGACATATTAGAACCTTCACCTTCCATATCATACACCACGGACGACGTTTGGGCTGAAGAAGATTCATCAATAGACGTCCTCACAAGATCCGGGAGAATACAACCTCCTGTTTCAACACAACCCATGTCTACTGTACAACAAGTTCCCATACCTATCATCGAAGACAATGACATCGTTAAACAATTCAAGAAGACAAAAGTTGAGATGAATGTATGGAAGCTTTTAGCAACATCTCGAGAACATAGGTTGGCTGTGATGAATGCTTTGGATAAAATCGGGATAGATTCTGACACCACTCCTGAGGGACTAGCTAACTTCCTCACGAGTGATCTCCCTAGTCCAATTAATCTAATCACCTTCTCTGACAAAGATTTACCCCCAGAAGGTGACAAGCACTACAAAGCGTTAAACCTTACGGTAGTCTGCAAAAGAATGAATGTTCCCATGACTCTTGTAGACAATGGATCGGCTATTAATGTCTGTCCACTTAGGACTGCGAGGATGCTCGGCATAAAGGATGAGGATTTAACTCCGTCCACACAAGGAATAAGAGCTTACGATAATACTCGACGTCAAGCTCTTGGCAAAATAACCCTAAATGTGACGGCAGGAGCAATAGAACATGCTACTACTTTTCAAGTGGTAGACATCAAAGCCTCATTCAATCTGTTGTTAGGACGCCCTTGGCTCCATGACTTAAAGGCCGTCCCTTCATCTCTCCACCAACAAGTGAAAGCTATAGTTGGAGGAATTCCCATCACCATTGATGCTTCGCCAATGAGGATCAAATCAATAGAGAATCCAATCATCAACGTGGAGCACGACGAAGATGATGAAGACCTATGGGGCTTTAACGAAGAAGTCTCCTTAATCCAAGAGGATGAAAAGACATCTCTTTGCCACGACCCCCATTCCAACATGATTATCAACACTATGCTAAAGAGACAAGGACACTTCCCTATGATGACCTTAGGAAAGAAGAAGGGGATAGCAAAATCGATAGAGTCACCTGGCCTCCCTAAACTAGATACTTTCGGACTTGGTTTCGAACCGACTCGGAAAGATCTCAAGCGAGCCCAGGACAAATTGAAAGCACGTAGGGACGCTCGCATTCAAAAGAAAGCAATTCCAATGGATCAGTACCCTTTTACGCTTAATGGTCAGTTTATAAAAGAAGGAGAGGACTATCCATGCCATGAATTTCCCGAACCATTTGTTGTAAATGGCATACGACAACCAGGATTCGAGATTTTCTTGGATTGCTACTTCACCGACGAAATCCCAACTCCCGTCCATAAGGAGAAAGCACCTCCATGCTTTGACTTTAACGTCATGGGATTACTGTTTGGGCGAGAAAAGAATGAGCCAGTTTATGAGGAAGATAACTCCTCACTCATTCAAACGGTCCTACAAAATGAAAACTTCGACCCCTCAAAGCTAATTACTCCAGCTGAAGGATTACTGCAAGGGTGGGGCAAGACTATCAAGGTGACTACTCCGAGTGGGAGGAAGATATCAATCACGATAGGACAAGGGCCAATGTTTGAAGAATCGTCAGAGTCAGGGTCAGAGTCTGAGTCAGAGTCTTTCCCCATAGAATCTTCTAAGTCTTTAGCTATAACGCCTTCCCTTCCTATTTCTTCTCCTAGGATAATTAGTGATCCAGTCCCTGAGGACATATCACTCTTTGATGTAATGATCTCAGAGTATAATAATATCGCTCATTCTCCTTACTTCTCGTATTCTTCCCTAACCCAAGATGATGAACATTGCTTAGCTAACGATGAAAAAGATAAAGAATTTATTAAAGCAATGGAAACACTTGAAAAGAAAACACCAGTAATTGAAGAGACTGAAACAGTTGACATCTCAAATGATTCAACTCATAAAAGAGAAGTTAAAATCGAACTAACATTGAATAAACAAGAAAGAACCGATTTAATTAACTTGCTTAAAGAATTTATCGATGTATTTGCTTGGTCATATGAAGATATGCCAGGCATTAACAGAGAAATAGCTCAACACACTATACCATTAATTCCAGGAATGAAACCTGTAAAACAAAAGTTACGTCGAATGAAACCCGACGTAGCACTTAAGATAAAAGAAGAAGTTCAAAAACAAATAACTGCAGGTTTCATCAAGGTATCCAAATACCCCGAATGGGTCGCCAACGTCGTCCCAGTTCCAAAGAAAGACGGAAGGGTAAGGATGTGTGTCGACTATCGAGATCTAAATAAGGCAAGTCCAAAGGACGACTTCCCTTTGTCACACATCGATATTCTGGTAGACAACACAGCAAATCACGCGCTTCTCTCATTCATGGACGGATACGCAGGGTACAATCAGATTCTCATGGCGGAAGAAGACATGGAGAAGACAACTTTTATCACACCATGGGGCACTTACTGTTACACGGTAATGCCATTTGGGTTGAAAAACGCAGGTGCTACTTACCAACGTGCAGCAACTGCCTTGCTTCATGACATGATGCACAAAGAAGTCGAAGTATATGTCGACGACATGATTGTGAAATCAAAGGACCGTCCAGGCCATCAAGTAGCCTTAAGGAAATTTTTCGAAAGGCTAAGAAAAATACAATATGAGGTTGAATCCATCAAAATGTGCTTTTGGAGTCACCTCAGGCAAGCTCTTGGGGTACGTCATAAGCTCTAGAGGAATAGAAATAGATCCAACCAAGATTAAAGCAATCATGTCAATGCCACCGCCCAAAACCGAGAAACAGATTCGAGGATTCATTGGCCGGTTGCAATACATAAGTAGGTTCATATCAAAACTAACAACGATATGTGAACCAATCTTCAAAAAGCTCAAGAAGAATGTACCAGTAATATGGGATGACGAGTGTCAAAAAGCCTTTGACCGGATTAAATCCTATCTCGCAAATCCTCCCGTATTAGCGCCAGCACTTCCCGGAATACCTCTTAGGTTATATTTGACGGTTACCAAAGAGACAATGGGAGCCATGCTAGCACAAGAGGTAGAAAACAAAGAGAATGCAATCTATTACTTAAGTAAGAAGATGCTCGAATACGAAACACGCTATACACCACTCGAGAAATTGTGCCTCGCTTTGGTGTGAGCCACGACTAAGTTGAGACATTACATGTTGGTGCATACCGTTTTCGTAGTATCTCGATTAGATCCACTCAAATACTTGTTCGAGAAATCAACGCTCAATGGGCGTATTTCAAGATGGATAGTCAACTTAGCCCAGTTCAATGTGCGGTTTATGCCACAAAAAGCTATTAAAGGATCCGTGGTGTCAGACTTTCTGGCAGATTTTCCAATAGAAGACTCGACACCAATATAGGACAATGAATTTCCAGATGAAGATTTGATGGTCACCGAAGATGATACTTGGACCTTGTATTTCGACGGAGCCTCAACCAAAAGGGATGTGGTGTCGGAGTGCTACTAGTATCACCTAAAGAAGAACACGTCCCAATCTCAATAAAGCTCGATTTCGACGTTACCAACAATGCTGCTGAATATGAAGCATGTGTGGTAGGCCTTGAAACAGCTCTGGCATTGGGAGTAAAGAAGTTAAGGATATTCGGAGATTCCTCTCTAATCATCAATCAAATATCTAAAAGGTGGAAAGTAAGGAGCGAAAGCCTAGCCCCTTACCAAACTTATCTGGAAACTCTTACCGATCAGTTAGAGAAGGTAGAATACACATATCTACTTAGAGAAGAAAACCAATTTGTTGATGCCTTGACAAGATTAGCCTCAATGGTTAGGATTCCCACGGATATCGAGCAAATGCCTCTAACTATCGAAAAAAGGCACAAACCAACATATATACAAGCTATAGAAGATGACAACCCAGTCCAAGACAAAGATGAAGAACAAGAAGAAGAACCATGGTATACAGACATTCTCAACTATGTCACCAAGAGAGAATACCCTCCTCATGTTGACAAAAGAGCAAAACGAGCCTTGAGACTTTTGGCTTCTCAATATGTACTCATAGACAACGAGCTACATAAAAGGGTACCTAAAGGTCGAGCTCTCCTATGTGTAGGGAAGGTGGATGCACAAAGAATAATGAGAATGGTCCACGAAGGAATCTGTGGAACTCATATAAATGGCAAAATGTTAGTCCAGAAAATAATGCGAGAAGGGTATTATTGGACTACCATGAATAGGGACTGCCATCAATATGTGAAAAGATGCCCTAAGTGTCAAATTTATGCCAACTTACAACACGTTCCTCCATCTTTGCTCTACACCTACACATCACCATGGCCATTCTCTACATGGGGAATTGACATAATTGGCAAGATCGCTCCTCCAGGGACAGGAGGCCATGAATTCATTCTAGTAGCAATTGATTACTTTACGAAGTGGGTTGAAGCACAATCATATGCTAAACTCACCGCAAAACATGTAGCACTCTTTATCGAGAGAAATATCATTTGTCGATATGGAGTCCCACATGAAATGATAAGTGACAATGGAACTCACTTTCAAGCCGAATGTGAAGAATTGCTACATAAATATGGTATCTAACATCATCATTTGTCCCCTTATAGACCTCAAGCAAACAGAGCAGTCGAGGCAGCTAATAAGAATTTAAAGACTATCATCGAGAAAATGACAGAAAATTATAAGGATTGGCCTGACAAGCTTCACTTTGCATTGTGGGGTTATCGCACGTCAATCCGTACGTCAACAGGAAGTACACCATTTTCTTTGGTATATGGAATGGATGTCGTACAACCTGTCGAACTAGAAATACCATCTCTACGTATTGCGCTAGAGAGTAAACTCGATGAAGTCGAATGGACTAGGGCACGATATGAAGAATTGATCCTACTCGATGAAAAACGACTAGAAGCTCTACATCACACTCAGTGCTATCAAACTCGTATGGCTAGACATTTTAATAAGAAGGTCAAGACAAGAAATATCAAAATAGGAGATTTGGTATTAAAAGCGCTAAGGAAAAATGTTTTAGATCCAAGGGGAAAGTTTAGACCTAATTGGTCCGGCCCCTATATTGTCAAAACAATCCTGTCAGGTGGTGCAGCAAAATTAACTGATATGGATGGCAATGAATTCTCAAACATGACCAATCTTGACCAACTTAAAAAATACTACCCAAAATTACTTGAATAGGACACTCAAGAGATCTACGTTCGGCCTGATTCCTTAGGAAAGGATACGTAGGCAACCCATTACGGGTGCGGCCACTTTATTTTTCGACATCTCCGCGTTCCAGAATCAACAAAAATTCAACAAAAGTCGGAAAAGCAACTGGCGTCACAGAACAGAGTCTGGCGCCAGCCAAAAGCCATTAGCGCCAGACGATGGAATTGGCGCCTGGCGCCAAACCTCGATAGTTGGCGCCAATCTGCAATTACTGACGCCAATCCAGTCATAAAATCTGGGCGAATTTCGGTGTTTTTCGGAAAATTTTCGACTTCCGTACTCGAAAGGTTTCCGAAAATTAATTTTTTTCGGTTTTTCATTGCTTTAATAAAATAAATTTAAAGTAACAATTTAATTGAAAGCTGAAAATTTCATTAATGAAATAAAATTGCATTGTTAATGGAATTCAAATAAGGCTGAAATTAATTAACTTTAAATAAAAATTAAGAATCTAATACATCTAAAGCTAAGCAATGTTCTAGTCTTTCTTCTCCTTCTTTGCTCTTTTCCCATTCTTTTCCGCCTCCTTCTCTTCATCCATTACTTTAGCTAGTAGGCATCCTTTAGAGGACCTACATTCAATCTTAGAATAGATTGTTTCTCCTTCAGTTAGCACCCCATGCTTCTTTTCCACCCAAGCCTTCTTGTCTATAACTTTCCTTTTCCCCTTGTCTTTAGTAGTATTCTTCTTCTTAGGCATTATAGGTGTCTTGAACTCAATTCTTGCACCTAAGCGTTCCTTGGCCGATGTCACCCTGTCACCTAGACGATTCTTCACATCGGTTCTACCCTGATCAATTGAAGACTTCTTCAACAACCACTTCTTTACATCATTAGGTAAAGAAGGGGGAACCTTTTGGGTAATCACTTCCCATAAAGGTCTAGCGCTCTAGTAAGTGTCAAATTTATCTACTTCTTGAGATATGGGATACTCATAGGGAGAACGAAGATCCCCGAAAGGAATATTGTGAAGCAAACCATATTGTCTCTTTACTCTGCAGGGTAATAATATGTCATGCGAGACAAGCTTGGAAGACGGCAGAAAGGTTGCTTGTTAACACCAACCATCCTTTTTATTTTCCACCATGGGATGACCCACTTGATAGTCAAAGACTTTTTTCCACCCATGGCGCCCAATTTTAGGGATGCGCTTCTTTCTTCTCACAAAGCAAGTGGGCGTATAACTTTCAATGTCGTCCAGAGGGCTAATTAATCCTAGTCTCTCCATTAGCCACATCTGTAAAAAAATTCCAATGCAAATAAATTAATATTACAATACAAAAATATATATTTTTTTTTATTTCTGTAATTAAAAATATTATTTTTCTACCTGTAATAAAATTGGAGAACCGCGAAGAGGTGCTTTTGGGTCCCTTTTCAACTGATCTAGACTAATCATAGTCTCTCCAACTATCAATGGCATTGGATTTTTCCCTGATTCAATTTGTTCAAGCACAGTGGTTATAATTGATTGACCCTCGTTAATTTTACCACTACTAAGACAATATTGATTAAGCATGCAGAATAAGAACGCCCTTCTTCTATATATGTGAAAAGATTCAGAAAGCGGTTTATCAAAATAATAGAGTGTTAATTCTCTTAAGTTCACTACATTGCCATTTACTATTTTTGATAAATCCCTTTCCTTCAAGTTAAAGAAGCGCTCAAAATCCTTATAGTAATATGCATCTATTCTAGGGATTACTACCAGGTATATTGCAGGGAAGCCTTAAATAGCACCAAATTCCTCTGGCAAAGGGCTAATTTCATCATACCATATTCTAAAACAATGTGTATCAATGTTCCAATATTCTAAAGCGGTATGTATGAAGTCTATGTCTAGATCTACCCCTTTAATGCCATATATTCCCCCCAAGTGAAATAAATCCAATTCTTTTCTTTCTCTAGCATTAAGAGATCGACACCATTCATGAGAATATTGGGTGAAGGTTTTAGTGGCTAAAGACATGATTATTATTTTTTTTTTCTAAAGAGAAGAATAATTTTTTCGATGGAATTATGTGAAGAATCGGCTGAGCAGGGGGCTATTTATGCTCGAATTGCGAGGAATTTCAATCTGGATAAAATACGGAGTCAGCGTCGATTGGCGTCAAAACCCCGATATTGGCGTCACACAACAGCTCTTGGCGCCACACGCTAGCAATAGCGCCTGGCGCCACGCGCCACAGGCTGGCGCCAAGTCAGCAGGATAGCTGCGCGTGCTCAGTTTGCGTTTTGATATTAAATTGGAGTCGGTTAATGACTTTATGGCCCCGTTTTAATTTCTTCTAAATATCTTTCTATCCTTTTCTTAATTAATTAAATATAGCAATTATTTTTAGTTAATTTTTATTTCCTTTTTTGGATTTTATATTAAAATTCAAAAATCAGCCTTTCTCTCCGTTTTATTTTTCCTTTTTATTTTTTCCTTTTGGGGGAGAGAGTCGAATAATACCCTCCATCAATAATAAAAATGACGGAAATTTTTGCGCAAAATTGTTATCACATCTGCACACACTAACATACACTAACATAATAATAGATAATAATAGATTTACAGAACAAAGTGTCTAAATAACAAGTCAAAGGCAAAGTTCTATAAAAAGTCAAAATAAAATGCATATACAGAAATGAACTACGGCGCCGGAGGACGTAGGCCCATCATGCCATAAAACTGCGCCGTCCGAGGAGTCACCTCTCCACCAGCTCCAGCCTCTCCACCAGCTCCAGCCTCAGCACCAGCTCCAGTCTCCGTAGGAGGAGGGAAACTCAAGACAGGACCGCTCCAGCCAAGGCCAACCTGAGGCTGAGACCGCGGAGGCTGCTGTGATGACGAGCCAACCTCGTACATCCCACCACCTCTGAAAGCCGAGGTAGCCTCTCCTAACGGTGCAGCAGGAGCACCCTCAAAAGAAGACCCTGAGCCCTCAGCAACGTCGGCTCGAGCAGCCTCGGAACGACCACCTCTACCTCCTGACGAAGTGCGACGACGTCTCGAGCTAGACCTCGCCGGCTCTCTCCGCCCCTCAGGCCTCGTACGGGTGTGAGAAGCAATCGGCTGACCCTGCAAAAAGAATTAAATCAGAAACAAGATGAAAACTGAAGCATAGTGCAGAAATAATAAGTAAAGAAAAGTTACCTCTCGGACAGCGTCGTCTCGACGACCGGTAGCCGCGTTCCTCATCCGGACGAGTTGGCTCCGGAATGCATCTATGCATCGTGCCATAGCCGAAACCACTTCGCGTGAGAACTGTCAAGGAAAGTTAAGTCAGTAAAAATGCATGATAACTGAATACAAGATTCTGAATTAGAACTAGACTTACCCTGGTCTGGTGACGAGGAATCGACCGCTCCACGAAGCGCTTGCCCTTAGGAGCCGGGGAAATTATCTCCTCGATCGGCCCGTACATCCCCTGGTAATGGATGGACATACGGGGTGGCACAAACTCAGTGGGACCATCCTGCTAAGACAGAAAGAAATCAGTAAGGTATTACTTGGGGGCTACTTAGCGAAAAATAAAAAGCTAAGGATCTTACCCTCACATCCTCGGCCGGCACAGGGGCTGGAGCTAACAAAGGAAGCAGCTCCTCAGCATAACTCCGCCCAAGGATCACATGGGACCGCCAAAGAGAACCAGACTCCTCAGCCATGCTCGACAACTCTCTCTCGTCGAACATGTGACGTGGTGGAGGAGCAGGAACGACAAAAATATCGGAAGAGTGCTGTCTAGCAACTCTCTCTCCTAAGTACACAACCGCTCCGTAGGTCCCTAGAAAATAACGACGCTCAGCAGAGTACTGTGCAGCTAATCCAGGGACTGTCCAACCACCCCATGGTCGGTATACTACCTCAGGTCCCTATAAAAATACCAATCGGGTAAGAACATGTATAAAACATCGCAGAAGGGCAAGATAAACACTAAAATTCGTACCGAGATGATCCGACTCCGAACACGTGCAGTAGACAGGTCCACATGGTGGCCGCCCCAAGAGGCGCTCACCGGATACCCCCTCGGCGATGGTCTCGCCGGCGCAATGGAAGGAAAGTACTCGTAGAACCAGATCTACAAAAAAGGCTAAAGCGTGAGTAAATGTTAACTAACATATAGGGCTAAACTTTATAGGGAATAATGTTTACCTCTACGACTTTCCAGAAAGCAGACAAAGCAACATTCGTCCTAAAGGACCGGTGGCGACACGAGTCCCTCAATGCGCGAACGAAGTCAGTATAGGCCAAGCTGGCCCAGTCATAAGTCCCGATCCGCCGGAGATCGCGAACAGCAGGGAAGTAGTAAAGCAACGCCCTACTACCCCTATCAGGGGAGAATGTCCCTGACAACAACATCAGCACAAAGATGCGCACCCGCTGCTCTCGGGTGGTCGCATCGTCATCAAGAGCCGCTGCCAGCGTCGAGCGGCGAATCCCCCTAGCACTGAACTGAGTCGTCTCGACCTCAGCTCGGGCCCGAACAGCAATCGGCCCCAACAGTTCCTCGACCTCTGGAGAAAAGACGTCGATACCGCCGTCGAATGGCAATGGCACAGAAGAGAACTCCAGTCCTGTGATGAGACTGAAGTCTGTAGGAGTGACCATCATCTCACCCCAAGGAAAATGAAAGGTGCTGGTGGTGTCCCAGAAGAACTCCACCAGAGCGCGTACTACGTGGTGACCCCCGCTAGAGGCAACCATAGCCTCGGAGGTCTCGAACAGGGCAACCAGTCCGCAAGACTCCCATAGGAGTCTCGTCTCTCGATCTCTAGCGATATGCATCCTATACAAATCGCCTAGACCATCGCAGCCAGAGCCGTGATGCCGTGTCCTTCCAGGATCGGTTCCCCGTCTCACCCTCTCGAAAATGTGGAGGACAGGGGCAAAGAACAAGGTCTGCTCATCCCACTCTGGGAACTGACCAAGCGAAGTGGACGGTGTAGTGTCGTCCTCCACGGGCTCATGCTCCCGTCTAGTGTTTCGGGACCGTGAACCTGAGCCTCGTTGTCTAGCCATGCTACATTGTGCAAAATCATCATAAATCAAGGTTCTATAGTATCTAAGGTTCGCCTAGCCGCATGATACTATGTTCGAAAAAACAGAGTACGTAGTACTAAAACAGAGCACAAATTCAAATCGAGCATGACAGCATTTTTTTCAAGCAATCAAACAATTTCTTACAACACTATAGTGATTATTGTGACAAATTGAACAAGAATTGCTAGCAAAAACATCAAGAACAGGTCACATTGTTCTTCACGACCTTAGGAGGTCCAACAATGGCGGATTGCTCATTTCTTCATCAAATTGAGTCAAACAAGTCTCAAATTACTCCCAAGGCAATATACAAACATAAAAAAGCAATTTCATGGCATAAAACTTGATAAACAAAGAAAATTGAGCATCATAAGTTTCGAATTTTCATGAAATTCGTGAATGAACATGCCAAGAATTCATAAAAACCGGTGTGAGTTGGAGGAAAACTTACATAGATCGGGAATATGGATGAGAAGAGCTTTGATTTGCAACAAATTTGAGCGAATTCGGTTGAGAAACGAATGAGCAACGATCAATTGAAGTTTCGACTTCTTTCGAGCAGCGTTCGCAACAAACCAGAGCACGAAATGAACTGAAAACGGGAATTTAAAGTGATTCCCGTGCTGGCGCCAGTCCCTAGGCATTGGCGTCACATTTTGTACTTGGCGCCAGACGCCAGTTTCAGTGCATGGCGCTAATGCCATAAGGCTGGCGCTGATTGATTTTCAGCGACGCCAAAGCAGCCAACCACCTGTTGGGGTTGTGCTAGCCTTCTGCGATATATTTTGGGTTCCTTGGTACGCCAGTTAGCCCCTCTAAGCAATTTGACATGATTAGGTAATCGGCTTGATTACATAAAGTGATCGACCTGATGAAAAGATCGTCTCACTAAGCTTAAAGCGCCTAAGCATTGGCTCATTAGCAAAAAGCACCGACATACAGGTTCATTAGCAAAAGGCACCGACATATAGGTTCAAGAGCAAAGAGCGCCGACGTACAGGCATAGAAAAAGGCAAGTTCAGGCGAACTTTTAAAGATCGACAGGCGTGGATCTTCGGTATTTTCCTTTGAGAGATTATCGCATCAAATGAGGATGACTTCAAGAGAAGATGTCTTCGACATCATTCCCTAGCTTGCGGAAAGTTGTCACAAACAACTGAAGGTAATTTTGGGCGAAATTGTCTTCGATCATAGTTCCTGAGGCATGGAAGATGATCATAATGCGGATGAGAATTATTTCAAGAGAAATAACTTTCGATGGTGTTCCCTTGGACGTGGAATATTATCACAGCGGAGGAGGTAGTTTCAGGCGAAGCAATCTTCTAATTGGAAGCAGTTACAAGGCGTAGCGGTTTTCAAGCGGGATGGCATTCTCTAGCTTTCAGGAGGTCGTCAAAACAACAGCAACAACAGCAGCAACAATCAGTTACTTTCAGAGACGTGTGCTCGACGGTGCAAGATACGCGTTTCTTAACTCTGTTATCTGTTTAACTAACGCTAGTTTTGCAGGTATCGGCGTTACAAGATTGATTTGGGATCGCAGAACGTTCTGAATCATTCTCCGTCCCTATCAATACTTTGACTTTTGTTTTCGAAACTTGCGTTTCTCCAAACTCAGTCAAAGTGGGGGCTTCTGTAGACACACATTTGTGTCTCCCCAAAACCAAACCCAGTGATGAGTACCTTTCACGTCGAATCATAATCGAATGAAACGAAAGTGTGGAAAGGTCTAGTGTTGCGGAAAGTTTTATTTCCTTTCTTTTCTTTTCTCTTCTCTCTATTTTTGAAAACTTTATTTTAAGAAAACAGCCAATCCTATTTGGTTGGTCCATGATATGGGTCCAATAGTGGTGTAGTTGGATAGGGCTTGCAAAGACCTTTCCAACAATATATATTATAAGCCCAATTCCGATGAATATTGAGGAATTTATGGCCAATTTACTAAATTGGGCCCGGTTTGAGTTTTAAGTACGGCCCAATGATCTAGGGGAGGGCCTAATATGATTTATCAATCCTAATGTAATTAGGAATGGTTTTGGTCTTCTAGAACATTCTAGAAGGTCTTATCATTCTTAATTCAATTAGGATTCTTTAGAGTTTTAATTAGATCAAATAGCATTTTCGATTGAAATTATATTATTTTATCTTCCAGTACGAGAAAATTATCAGATTTTCGAAAACGCGTTGAAATCCGGTTTGGCGTCCAACCCCAGGCCTTGGCGCCTGGAATCAGGATTGGCGCCAGACGCCAGCCATTGGCGCCTGGCGCTAGCCACTGGTCCTGGCGCCAATGAGCCAGGGCTGGCGCCAAGTTAGTTTTTCGATCTTCAGACTCTGTTTTGATAAATTATCTTTTTTGGATGTTTTTCTCTATAAATATCGTATCAAAAACTCCGTTTTCAGCCATCTACAATCATCATTCATCAACAATCACTTTTTCAATTACCAATGATCAATATTCATTGACCATTAATAAACTCTCTTCATTAACAAATCGTTCATCAATTCTCTTCATTCATCTTCATCTCTTTCGTCAATAATTTTTAACGTTCATTCATTCTTTCTTTTTTAAACCTTATTTTTTCCACACAAAATTCCGCATTCACAAGATCTTGATACACCTAGCCATATTCGAAGTTGCCTTCGCCCTAGACGTGAAAGGTTTTAATTTCTGAGGGTTTGGTCCCAAATCTTTCTTTCAATTATTTAATTTAATTGCTTTGATTATTATTTTCCTTGAAGTTACTAACGTGTGTATTTTGTAATTAGAAAGAGGTACGAGGCATCCAAGTAAGTACTTTAATGGTTTTATGATGTAGATATCATGCTTAGATTGTTATTTATGATTCCTAGTATCATGTCTAGGGTATCTTTAATATTAAGTATGATTAAGTATGATGCTTCCTATGTTCTTCCTAATATTTATGACTATTATTATTATTGATTATGTTGCTTGATATGTATTATATTTTATATTGTTATTGCTTGATCACCTTTTATTGCAGGTTAAAGGGAATTGGTATTTGCAATCACGCTTAATAAGATAATTTAATAATCTTGTTAGGTTAATTGTGATTATAAATTCAAGTGATCGCCAATAATAGTTTATTTGTGCATTAAATTCAACCAACATAGATTAAACAGGTTTAGGGTTAATCCTATTGATTGTATGTTAGTCAGAAAGGGCACATGAATACGATCAGAATAAAGTATAGGCCTATTATTAGGGCATATTCAATCTCTTTTAGGTTGGATTTGTACCTTCATCCCCGAACCCTCTTTTGGTTCATGACCTTATGGAGTTGACGATCTCTTGGATCGTTAAGGGGTGTAACCTTCATCCTATGAATGGTTTACAAGTTCCTTAAAAACTTGTTGGCGACTCTTTTGCTCTATCTTCTTCCCTTTTGGACGCCACCGTACTTTAGTGTATGATCACAGTGGGGTTCAAGCTAGTGGGATTTTTAAAGGCTTGAAACTATTCCCTACAGTTTTTGGCGACTCCACTGGGGAGGATTTCTATTTTAATTCCTGAATTTGTTTTGGCGATGATTTAGAATGAGTGGATGAGACTCGAAAAGTTCTAAGTATTTCATGTGCGTAATTTTGATTAACATTATTGTCATATGCATAAAAAGGTTCTCATTGGAAAGACCATCCGTAATGAGTCAAAAACATAGGATTTTACACGTATAGGAAATTTGAGAAATGTCTTTCACAACTAGGACTGAAATAACACCGCGCGAAACTGGATGATTTTATTGAGCACAGAAAGCTGTTGAGGCATGTGGGAAGTAGCGTCAGGGGCCAGAGCTTGGCGCCAAACTTTTAGCCGTAGCGCCAGACGCCAGTATTGGCGCCAGGCGCTACAGTTAAAAGTTGGCGCCAGTCTCTGTTTGCTGGCGCCAATTTCCCCCAATACCGAGCCAGAAATATGCGTTCTAATTTCGACCGGTTTTTCGTATTGTTTGCTCGATCCTGCTTCCTGATTGAATTTTTTCTCACTTTTCTGAAACCCATGTGTGTTCTACATATGGACATAACCCTCTGGGAATTCATGCTCTATCTACCAGATTGAACGCTCCTGGCAACAAAGGGTACATCTGAGAGGTTGAATTCACCAAACCATGGAAGCGAGTTTTTTCTAAAAACTCGCGGTGTTCTATCCACACGCGTTAACCCTTCACGGTTAGGCTTCTATGCGGTTCATCTGGACAATTAACCATGGACCCTGTTTGACTAAACCATATCCCGAACTTTAGAGAACTAGAGCCATGGTTAGGTTGCGAACTCATTGCATCATATTGTGCTTACTTGCCTAATTGTGCATTATTTGTTGTGCATATATATTCTATGCTCCTCCTAACCGTTTGTTGATTTTTGTTGAGATTATAATTAATGACTTAAAGAACTTTGCCTAATTAATTAATTAATTCGAGTCAATAAAGTTTTTTCTTCTTTTAATCGGAATTGACCTAGTACGACTTTAGGCATACCCCAGTTGACTAATAATATCGAAAACAGTCCCAGACCGAGGCTCCAGTATTGGTGCCAAAATCTGAGCTGTAGCGCCACTGTATGGTGTGTAGCGCCAGACATTTACTAAAAAGTCTGGCGCCAACCACCATATTGTGACGCCAGTCCTGTCGCTTGGCCGACAGTTCGGATTATTTGTCGAGTCATCACCTAATGTCTAATTAATCAGTTTCCTGTTTAATTCGGTTAATTTTGCCGGCAATATTGCTTAATTGAATTAATATTCAAGTTTAGGCACTAAGTCCCATGGTCTTACACAAGAGTCCAAGCATGTCACTTACACTCAATACACACACTAATACACATGTCTTGACCATGATTAAGGGAGTCTTGTGTGCGCACGTTATTTTTCGTCATTTTTTTTTAGGGGGGTAAGTCGGATATTAATCCTCCAATAAATAATAGTACTTAAGTTCCCTAAACACATGTACATTATTGCTCCCTAAAAATATGCATACTTTTTTTTAAAATAAAAGCCATAAAGTCAAACTGATTCGAGTCAAGTAATTAAAACGCAAACTGGCTTAATTTACAGCGCGTGGTCAAGAAAGGAAGGACGATTAATCAAAGATAACCTCTTCGTACAAGTCCAACTTTTTGACAAACCTATAGCTCGCAAGAGGAAAGCAAGAGTTATAATGGCAACTCAGGAAGAAGTTAATGATCTCAAGAACCAACTAGCTACTGTAACTGAGACACTAAAGCTTCTCGCACTTAAGATCGAGGATCCCGCGAAGCAACAACAAATGGATCTCATGCAAGAAAGCCTAAGCAAGTTGTCCAGCGACTACAAGTTTCAAGAACTCACATCCCAAGGGGTCTCGGTGGATATGGATCTTCTTCCGCAGAAGTTCAGTGCCAACGACATCCCAAAGTTTGGGGCAATCGACAACCCCTACTTCCATCTAAGGGCATTTGAAACAATAATGAGTATCAAGGGTATCGATAAGAAAGTTTTCCCTTCTCTGTTCTCGCTATCTCTCGAGACCGTTTTCCAACAATGGTTCTTTTCTCTTGAAAAAGAAAAGACCTCTACCCGGAAATCCATAGCAAACGCTTTCGTCGATAGGTACAAGTGCAACGTTCAAGTCGAAACTGACCATAGAGAACTTGAAATTCTCAAGCAGAAGGAGAATGAAGGCTTCACATATTTCTTTAACAAGTGGAGAGAAACCTCAGCTAAAATGATTGAGGTACCAAGTGAAAAAGAGTCCGTGAGATTGTTCATTAAAAATCTCCAAGAAAAATATTCAAAACATCTTAAATATCAAAATAACCTTCATACCTTTAAGGCTGTTTATGATATTGGGATTAATATTGAAAATGACTTAGCTAAATCTAAAGCTGCCAACAATAACTCCAACAGTGGCTGGAAAGGAAAGAAGAACGACAATCCTTCTTCTTCCAAAACCGCCCACTCAAATAATGTTAGCGCCTTTAATCTAGGATAAGTCCTCGCCATGAACAACCAAGGACAAAAGAAACCGTTTAGGAGAAACTTCACTCCTATTGGCATGAGTTATGACACCGCGTTTGATCGGCTAAATGCAAAAGGTCTTATAACTCCCATTGGACCATTTGGAGATCCACCAGTCGAGAAGAGGTCGCCTAATTGGAACCCCAATGCGCATTGCAAATATCATCAAGGTAGGGGCCATTCTACTGAAAGCTGTTGGAAGCTTAAGGAAGATATCCAAGACCTGATTGACAGTAATAAGCTGCCGCTGCCTCCCGCCAGTAAGAAACCGAGTATTGACAATGCACCTCTAGCTCACACATTGGCTATCTCCAATGAAGAAGGCGAAGTTGACCCCTCATCTCTCATTAAGCCTGTCAAAGTAACCAACGTCGAAGAGGAAAAAGAAGAGACCTTCTTCGATGTCAAAGATAATCTTCCAGAACCAGCAAATGAGGTAGAGATACGAATACTCACACTATATCTGAGGGAGACATCGCAACTGTTACATGAAACTCTCAAAATTTTGAATGAACTTCGCAAGGAATATGATGAAGAACCTAAGAGAGAATTCACACCAGTAAAAACGACTTATGAGGCAAAACACTTTCCCTTACAAGTCACCGAAAGACCCAAGAAGAGCAATAAAGTTTATACTCCAATTGGGATCCCGTATGCACAAATGTTTGAAATGCTCTCCGAGAGTGGCAAGGTCAAACCTCTCGAACCGAGACCATTTGAATCATTAAAAAGAACAGATAGATATTACTGTCAATACCATCAGTCAGGAGGACACACCATAGAAAACTGCTTCAAATTCAAGGATTTGGTGCAGAAAATGATTGATAGAAAGGAATTAGTCCAAGTTCAACAAGAAGAGGATATAAATGTTAATGGAGTATGGGACAGTGATGAAGAAGATGTCTATCTAAAAGACATATTAGAACCTTCACCTTCCATATCATACACCACGGACGACGTTTGGGCTGAAGAAGATTCATCAATAGACGTCCTCACAAGATCGGGGAGAATACAACCTCATGTTTCAACACAACCCATGTCTACTGTACAACAAGTTCCCATACCTATCATCGAAGACAATGACATCGTTAAACAATTCAAGAAGACAAAAGTTGAGATGAATGTATGGAAGCTTTTAGCAACATCTCGAGAACATAGGTTGGCTGTGATGAATGCTTTGGATAAAATCGGGATAGATTCTGACACCACTCCTGAGGGACTAGCTATAATACACGCTTTTTGGCCAATTTAAGAGGTTTCGGGACCCGGTGTCGAAAAGTCTCGAGATACTAGGGGTTACATCCCAGGTTCATATAATGT